>NC_084622.1:44338606-44518606 GCF_033978795.1 Nerophis ophidion
ACTTAAACCAGTCATATTTGGCTAGGAAATCTTGCACAAAGATGAAATAAAGTCAGTTGAAACGGGCCAATACTTATATTGCAACTTCAATATGTGTTAAATCAGATTTAAAGTTGAAAAAAAACTTTAAAAAACTCCAAAGTTTATTTTGAGACAGTTAAAGGCCTACTGAAATGAGATTTTCTTATTTAAACGGGGATAGCAGGTCCATTCTATGTGTCATACTTGATTATCATTTCTCGATATTGCCATATTTTTGCTGAAAGGATTTAGTAGAGAACATCCACGATAAAGTTCGCAACTTTTGGTGCTGATAAAAAAGCCTTGCCTTTACCGGAAGTCGCAGACGATGATGTCACAAGGGTGAGGGCTCCTCACGTCCTCACATTGTTTGTAATGGGAGCCTCCAGCAGCAAGAGCTATTCGGAACCAGAAAACGACAATTTCTCCATTAATTTGAGCGAGGATTTAAGATTGTGGATGATGATATTGATAGCAAAGGACTACAAAAAAAAAAAGGCGATTGCATTGGGACGGATTCAGATGTTTTTAGACACATTTACTAGCATAATTCCGGGAAATCCCTTATCTTTCTATTGTGTTGCTAGTGTTTTAGTGAGATTAAATAGTACCTGATAGTCGGAGGGGTGTGTCCACGGGTGTCTTGAGGCCAGTCTCTGAGGGAAGTCGACGGCAGATACAAGGACGGCGCAAACTCCACAGATCTCCAGTAAGAGGCGACTTTTTAACAAAATTTTCTCACCCAAACCTGTCGGTTGACAAGTTGACAAATTCACATCCGGGAATTTTAAACAAGGAATCACCATGTGTTTGTGTGGCTAAAGGCTAAAGCTTCCCAACTCCATCTTTCTACTTTGACTTCTCCATTATTAATTGAACAAATTGCAAAAGATTCAGCAACACAGATGTCCAGAATACTGTTTAATTGCGCGATGAAAAGAGACGACTTTTAGCCGCAAATAGTGCTGCGCTAATATTTCCTGACAGTCCGTGACGTCACGCGCACGCGTCTTCATTCCGCGACGTTTTCAACAAGAAACTCCGCGGGAAATTTAAAATTGCAATTTAGTAAACTAAAGCGGCCGTATTGGCATGTGTTGCAATGTTAATATTTCATCATTGATATATAAACTATCAGACTGCGTGGTCGCTAGTAGTGGCTTTCAGTAGGCCTTTAAAACTTCGCCAATGGCACCGATTCAGTGAAATGGCCAATAAAGGTTTTCCTTAAAGCTACTTGATGCTGATTAAATGTGACTCCCAGTGCCTCCTTAATGGATATTTGCCAAATAATGTTTCCGAGCCTTTGCCACAATTTGTGAGAATGTCTATTAGAGATGCGCAGTTTGCGGTCACAACTGCGGAGTCCGCGGATAAACCGCGGGTCGGTTGGGAGACATGACGAAAACATAGATTTTAAATAGATTCGGGCGGGTGGCGGTTGAACCAATTGGGAAATATATATTGTAATAATCCCAGGAATGTAGGCTCATAAAACTTCTTGGTTTGTCTTGTCTTTATTGCACAAGATGTAATACAAGCACACAACAGCTCTCATGCCTCTAACGCTTTTCCAGGGACAACTCGTCAAAGTCATTGGCTAACACCCCGTAGCCAGCTGCTACATTATACATAGTTAAATGTTATGTTGAAAATGTTCATTTAGCCAACTGACGTGTATTTTTAAATGGTTGATTTATACAGGCTAGTAAGGTAAAGTGTTGTACCTGACAACTCTTGATGGTACAATCCATATAACACGTCACAGACAACGTCACGTTAACATCAAGTGACACCTCTGATGAAGGCTGCAGAAACAAGGTAGCCCAAACTTATCAGGTACAACACTTTACCTTACTAGCCTATAGAAATCAACCATTTATAAATAGATAAATGTTGTTAGCCACATACGAAAAACGAGCAGCACTCTTTGAAACAGTATGTGGGCATACTTTTATTTTGAAGTGTCTCGTTTGGTCTGTCCGCGGATGTTGATTGATTGATTGATTGATACTTTTATCAGTAGATTGCACAGTTCAGTACATATTCCGTACAATTGACCACTAAATGGTAACACCCCAATAAGTTTTTCAACTTGTTTAAGTCGGGGTCCACGTTAATCAATTCATGGTACAAATATGTACTATCAACATAATACAGTCATCACACAAGTTAATCATCATAGTATATACATTGAATTATTTACATTATTTACAATCCGGGGGGTGGGATGAGGAGCTTTGGTTGATATCAGAACTTCAGTCATCAACAATTGCATCAACAGAGAAATGTGGACATTGAAACAGTGTAGGTCTTATTTAGTAGGATATGTACAGCCAGCAGAGAACATAGTGAGTTCACATAGCATAAGAACAAGTATATACATTAGAAGTACATTTGAGTTGTTTATAATCCGGGGAGATGGGATGTGAATGGAGGAGGGTATTAGTAAAGTGTTGAAGTTGCCTGGAGGTGTTGTTTTAGAGCGCTTTTGAAGGAATATAGAGATGCACTTACTTTTATACCTGTTGGGAGTGCATTCCACATTGATGTGGCATAGAAAGAGAATGAGTTAAGACCTTTGTTAGATCGAAATCTGGGTTTAACGTGGTTTGTGGAGCTCCCCCTGGTGTTGTGGTTATGGCGGTCATTTACGTTAAGGAAGTAGTTTGACATGTACTTCGGTATCAAGGAGGTGTAGTGGATTTTATAGACTAGGCTCAGTGCAAGTTGTTTTACTCTGTCCTCCACCCATGTAAGGAAGCTACTTCCGGGTGTGGCCAACGAGGTATTTGTCATTTGTTGGTATTTTACTTGGTAAAATGTTGGATCCACATGCTGTGCATGTTATTATTTTTACGTTTGTAACCTGCTTTATTTATTACAGTTTTCACGGTGAATTTGAAGGGAAAGTAAGCCTTCAAATAGATCAGTTCAAGAAAGCCATTGTGTCTGTGCTATTTGGAGGGAGTTACACTTTCTAACCTCACTAATGCGTTGCATCGTCTATATTAGATATATAACAACGGGCGGGTGGCGGGTGGGTGTGGCTTTGATGAAATGTTGGTTCGGGCGGATGGCGGATGGATGACGACTTTAGTGATGCGGTTGCGGATGATATAATTGCCTATCCGCGCATCATTAATGTCTATACATTTCACAGAATACATACTTCTGACTACTGTTTAATTTTCCGTTTATTCTATTACTTTTTAGAGTGGTGCTGAGACAGCATCCGTGACAAATAGCCACTTATTTCCCAGGCCAGGATGACAGCGTGCAGCTCGATGCATTCAAAAGCGTATCCAAGCATCAGAGCACTCTTACTCTGCAGATGATGTTTTATATGTCAGCCGAGCGTGACGTAACACTTCTGTAAATGCAAATGTATTTGAGACAGAAGCACATTTCATCTTCTATCAAGGGTGTTCAGTTACTCGAGAGCGGTGTGCTATTTCCGGAGAACATCTGGAAATATCTCCATTTTAACAACTCATAGTTTATTTTTTTTATTAAGCATATGGCCGAGTTAGTCAAGGATTTAAAGAGATGTCATTTCAATGTCACGACTTTTAATTCAATTGTTGAGTTTTTTTCCATCCTCCCTAAAAGCACACATTTCGCATGAATACGATTCAATCTGACTTGGTTTGGAAATTGTAAATATTTCTTTGTGATAAATGTATTAGGGCAAAGATGTATGCATTTCCATGCTTTGCCACAAGAGTCTGCTCTGTACATACATCAGGTGGTCATAACTTGATAGCTCATTATTTCTTATAAGTGAAGAAAATATCCAATAAATACGCCTGTACAGTAGAATAACCGTGATTATGCATCTATACGCCGACACATATACTCATTTGGTACATTTGCACAACTTAATCAGCTTTTATATTTCCTTTTTCAGCAGGGTATCACTTAACTAAACAAGTCTTTTTTTATATTTCGTGTCCCATTGACATGAGTTGAAATCTATTTAATCGTTGCTTGTCCCCACACAAAAAACAGGAGAATTTTAACATCTAACATGCTTTTTAAACATATATTTTGTATAAAAACAATACATTATAATTCACTAACAACTACAGTATTTTTTTAATGAGTTAATTACTTCGGAGAGTAGACTTTTTGGGTACCTCCTTCTAACCATTTTTACGTCAAACACACTATCATTAGCTTTTTCATATTTTTCATGGATACATGTCTGCTGTTAAGATATTATTTCGGCCTGCGTAATCAATCAATCAATTAATCAATGTTTACTTATATAGCCCTAAATCACTAGTGTCTCAAAGGGCTGCACAAACCACTACAACATCCTCGGTAGGCCCACATAAGGGCAAGGAAAACTCACACCCAGTGGGACGTCGGTGACAATGATGACTATGAGAACCTTGGAGAGGAGGAAAGCAATGGATGTCGAGCGGGTCCAACATGATACTGTGAAAGTTCAATCCATAATGGATCCAACACAGTCGCGAGAGTCCAGTCCAAAGCGGATCCAACACAGCAGCGAGAGTCCCGTTCACAGCGGAGCCAGCAGGAAACCATCCCAAGCGGAGGCGGATCAGCAGCGCAGAGATGTCCCCAGCCGATACACAGGCAAGCAGTACATGGCCACCGGATCGGACCGGACCCCCTCCACAAGGGAGAGTGGGACATAGAAGAAAAAGAAAAGAAACGGTAGATCAACTGGTCTAAAAAGGGAGTCTATTTAAAGGCTAGAGTATACAAATGAGTTTTAAGGTGAGACTTAAATGCTTCTACTGAGGTGGCATCTCGAACTTTTACCGGGAGGGCATTCCAGAGTACTGGAGCCCAAACGAAAACGCTCTATAGCCCGCAGACTTTTTTTGGGCTTTGGGAATCACTAATAAGCCGGAGTCCTTTGAACGCAGATTTCTTGCCGGGACATATGGTACAATACAATCGGCAAGATAGATCGACTCACTCTGTTTCGGTATTGTGCAGACTCGCAGTAATATGCTGAAATTGCTTCACCAAGTTGGTGACACGCTCAGTCATGTATGCAATGATTTATTTCTTTAATTCAACAACGACCATCTACTTTTTCTTCCCAGCACTGTCCTTCGCGCTCACCTTCTTCCTTCCAACGGTTGGAAAATGTATGTCGATATCTCGCTATAAGCTGATGCAAGCAAATAAGTTGTATTTTTTGGGCGGATATTACGTGGTTCACAGTGAGATTTGCTACACCAACTAATGGCGGGGATGCTTGCAACTTAAAGCAAAACAATTAGTAACTCCCATTTCACAACACTCTTAAGTTAAGGTACCACAATGCTTTTCATTGTGATACATGTCCATTATATTAAAAAAAACTACCACCACCCTAACAAGAATATTGTTGAATTATAAACATTTTCAATGTAAACCAAGGATTTTGATATATGACACTAATCTGAATTGAATGATATTGTCGGTGGTTCTCAAATAACCTTCCCAGAAAACACTTGGCTCACCCAGTTCCACCATAACGACCAACGTTACATCACAGTAGCATAATAGGCCCAAGTATTCATTAAAAATCAATCAATCAATTAAAGTTTATTTATATAGACCTTAAACGCCTACTGAAACCGACCACACAGTCTGATAGTTTATATATCAATGATGAAATATTAACATTGCAACACATGCCAATACGGCCGGTTTAGTTTTCTAAATTGCAATTTTAAATTTCCTGGGGAGTTTCTCGTTGAAAACGTCGCGGAATGATGACGCGTACGCGTGACATCACGGACTGTCAGGAAATATTAGCACAGCACCATTTGCGGCTGAAGGTCATATCTTTTCATAGCACAATTAAACAGTATTTGTTCAATTAATAATGGAGAAGTCAAAGTAGAAAGATGGAGTTGGGAAGCTTTGGCCTTTAGACACACAAACACACGGTGATTCCTTGTTTAAAATTCCCGCATGTGAATTTGTCAACTTGTCAACCGACAGATTTGGGTGAGAAAATTTTGTTAAAAAGTCGCCTCTTACTGGAGATCTGTGGAGTTTGCGCCGTCCTTGTATCTGCCGTCGACTTCCCTCAGAGACTGGCCTCAAGACACCCGTGGACACACACACCCCTCCGACTATCAGGTACTATTTAATCTCACTAAAACACTAGCAACACAATAGAAATATAAGGGATTTCCCAGAATTATCCTAGTAAATGTGTCTAAAACATCTGAATCTGTACCAATGCCATCGCCTTTTTTTTTTAACTTTACTTATTTTTTCTATTTTTTTTCTAGTCCTTCGCTATCAATATCATCATCCACAAATCTTTCATCCTAGCTCAAATTAACGGGGAAATTGTCGTTTTCTTTTTGTTGGAGGCTCCCATTAAAAACAATGTGAGGACGTGAGGAGCCATCACCCTTGTGACGTCATCGTCTGCGACTTCCGATACAGGCAAGGCTTTTTTATCAGGACCAAAAGTTGCAAACTTTATCGTGGATGTTCTCTACTAAATCCTTTCAGCAAAAATATGGCAATATCCCGAAATGATCAAGTATGACACGTAGAATGGACCTGCTATCCCCGTTTGAATAAGAAAATCTCATTCCAGTAGGCCTTTAATCAAAAGCGTCTCAAATGGCTGCACAAGCCACAACGACGTCCTCGGCTCAGATCCCAACAAACAAGGCAGACATTTTATTTAACAAATGTATTTAATACATTTGGCCACTGCCACATTACACTCAATTTGAACAGTAACACTGTGTTTGAATGTAGGAAAATAAAACACTAATGAAGTGGTTATTTGACTAGATGGAGTCTCTGTAATTGTGATGCGCGATACCACTAATTAAAGAGTAAAATTCAGGCTGGTATTGACGATACCGATCCAATACTGATACTTTTTGCAAATGTGTAAGGTAAAATGACAATAAAATAGCGTATTTCAGGTGTTGCTGCTCTTGTTGAATCCTCCTCAATCCATATAAAATCACAGGGTGTTGTTTTTTACTGAATGTGTTGTAACGACCCGGGCGCATGGTGATGCGTGGCTCCTTCTCCCAGGAATGCAGACGGGCTTGGGACACAGCGTGCAGGTAGGAAAAATTATTTATTAAGAAATAAATCAGACAGACAAAAGAAAAACGTGCCTCTAGCACTTAGGGCAAAACAACTAAAGGAGCTAGCATGGGAGCTAGAAAATAAAGAGCCTAGCGTGGAACCTAGCAGGTAGCGAGCAGGAAACGGAACGTGGTTACTTGTTGTGCGAAGACAAACTAGGAAGCCAAACAGACTGACGGGAGAAGGCAGGCTTAAATAATGACAGTGATTACAAAATAGGTGTGTGTCCGGAACAAGGGGCAGGTGAAAATAATACATAGCCTTGGTAACCAACTGAGAAGTGCACAAACAGGAACCGAAGGAGTCCAAAACCAACAGAAAAACACAAGTGACCCGAAAAACACAAACAGAATATGATCCGTGCAGCGGATCATAACATGTGTCATCTTTATAATATTCAACAGTGTGTGTAGTGTCTCCATATAGCCTAAAATAAAAGATTACACATACTTGTTGTTTTTATAATACTGAGTGACTCATTTTAACTGCAAGTCATTTTCTTAAACACTTTGCAACGACTGTTTTTGTGCACGTGTTTGAAAAATGAATGACAACTATGTATTATGAATTATTTAGGATGTTTTATCTCGTTTTGGTTTATTTTTTTGGCCTATAAGAGATCAGTGTTGTGTCATATATTGTGCGTATTAGAGTAGGGAAGGGGTTCATTTGGGCCCCAGTCTTGGGTGGATCTTAGATTACATTAGATTAGATTAGTTTACTTCAAAGGGGACAATGCAATTTCATAAAACTCGTGACCACACATGGTTAGAAAAGCCAGAATTAACCAGAGGGCTAGTTTTCATCTGTAGTCTTGCGTTCAAGGAAGAAGTGGGTTAATCATTTTGCAATGCAGTCTGCTGAAAATGATGGTAAGCGTCACTCTATATAACAACTGACACTGTGGTCAAAATTGGAATTGTCACAAAACACATTATAAGATATTCAACACTCTACTACCATATGAATATTGCACCCCCCACCTACCAAATGGTTCATGTTTTATGTGTCAGGTAAACCAAGACGAATGGAGCCGTATGAATCCCCTTCCTACTGTATATACTTTTTTTTTTTTCCCACAGATTACTTTTCATTTAGACGAGATCTTAATGAGTTACTTATTTTACACCGTCTACCTGTTAATGATATACATTATCTCAAAGACCTAAAGCAGGGGTATCAAACTTATTTCAACTCAGGGGTCACATGGAGGAAAATCTATTCCCAAGTGGGCCGTAATGGTAAAATCATGGCACGATAATGAAAAAATGTACATAATAATCCTCTGGACAAAACACTTCAAGTTTGTGGAACATTCTGAGGAAATTGGTCCAACTTTAGTTTTTGACCTTAGACTCAGTGTATCTACAAAGCCAGGATGAAACTTTAAGTCACAGTCTTTCTGGGATTGGACAAAAAAACACAACACGTAAATTATTCTAGGTATCAAGCACCTCCTTTGTCATGTCCACGTATCAATCCAGAGCTAACTCAACAAACCGTAAGAGACGGAGGTAAAAACTATTCAAAATGGTTAAGTTCACTTTCCTCGTGTTTGTCAGAGACATTTTGGGGCAACCAGGGTTCCGAATGACGATGTGTTCGAAGCAGAAGACATGAAACGGCAGGTTTTTGTCACGATCCGCTGTCCGGATCGTGTGTTATGTGGACTTTTGACTTTGTTTGAGCACTTCCTTGTTTGTATTTGTCACCATGGCGACTTCATTTGTTCCACCTGCACTGACTTTCTGACGCACACCTGTTTTCGATTATTGTTTCAGTATTCAAACCGGCCTGCTACCTTAGTTCTGCCTGGATGTTTTGTTTGCTACTCGCAGAGTTCTCGTTTGTTATTCCCGCTTTGTATTTACTTTGCTAAGTCACGTCTTAGCTTCGCGTGCGCTCTGAACCTCGATTTACTTGGACTTTGAACTCTATGCTTGCTAACTATTAGCACAGGGGTGCCCATTACGTCGATCGCGATCGACTGGTCGATCTCGGAGGGTGTGTCAGTCGATCTCAAGCCAGGCATTAAAAAATAGACATAAAAATGAGCAATCATCAATCATACCAAGACTTCACTTTCGTCAGTTGTTTGACATTCTCGGCACCCGAGGATCTTGTGAGATGACGCTGGCTGCTGCGAGCTCATATTTAAGAAAAAAATCACTAACAGGGCGGACGCAGAGAAACACATTTTATTTCTAGAGACTCCGTACCTACTGTCAAAACTCTAAAGAGCGACTGCACAGTTCCTGTCTTCACCATAAAAGACCTGTTTCATCCTGCCTGTGCTAACAAAATAAGAGTCTCAGAAAGCTAGCAAGCTACGGAGTTTGATGCCAATGTATTTCAGCGACCGCTTTCTCACTTGCTTGCCCACCCGCACACTCACTGACGTCACTCACCTGCTGCCAGACATTAAAGGGCCACACACATATGCTACTCTCATAACAAAGTGTTTAAAAAGGAGTATGCAAGTTGGACAAATGAGATGCCAAATCCAACCACTTTCATGTGGTATTGGACAGAAAGGAGGACTTTTTTTTTCCTCCATTTAAAAATGCGGACGTTATCAGCACCACTGTCTGATTCCAATCAATGCGAGTCATCAGAATCAGGTAATACACCAACTTATATTCTTGTCTTCATGAAAGAAAGGAATCTATGTGTGTTAAACATGCTTGTATTATCATTAAACACCATTAACTTGTTAACAAAAATGTCTCTTTCATAAATAAATAAATATAAATTATAAATAGGAATGAGGTAGATCTCCTCGACTTGGTCAATTGAAAAGTAGCTCGCCTGCAGAAAAAGTGTGAGCGCCCCTGTATTAACATTTAGCTTCCCGTGCGTAGGCACGCCTTTCCTTTGCCTTTTGTCAAGTGTTCTTTTTACCTTTTGTATATCGAAACAAGTTTTTACCTACTATCCTGCCTGGTCCGAGTCCTGGAGCCTCGCTGGGTGACAACTCGCGCATTCAAAATGCGTCCCAAACGTAACAGGTTTTAATTTCATGTGGGTCGAGGAGGAGGAGCCACAGTCCCCCTTTTACTGTGTACCCTTGACTTGCCTAACAGAATTGCTATTGTGACATCCAGTGGACACATTTAGAACAGCAGTTTCTTTCGTAAAAAAAATAAAAGCAGCTCATTTTTATACTTGGCAAACTCATCCTGCCGGCTGGAAAAAACCTGTTCGCAGGCCGTAAGTTTGACACCTCTGAACTTAAGGAAAAAACGTATCGATATTTAGTTTTAATAATTACTTTTGGAGCATAAAGTTAAAGTTAAAATTCCAATGATTGTCACACTGAGTGTGGTAAGACTATCCTCTGCATTTGACCTGTCCCCCTCACCCCCGAGAGGTGAGGGGAGCAGTGAGCAGCAGCTGTGGCCGCGCCCGGTAATCATTTTTGGTGATTTAACCCCCAATTCCATCCCTTGATGCTGAGTGCCAAGCAGGGAGGTAATGGGTCCCATTTTTATAAAGGACTTGGTATTGGCTAGGGGTGTAACGGTATCTGTATTGAACCGTTTCGGTAATGGGGTTTCGGTTCGGTTCAGAGTTGTACCGAACGACACAGACATACAAGTAGCGCACCGCACGTTGTGTAAACAGTGCACACCGAGGCACCATGAATTGATTTATGTGGACCCCGACTTCAACAAGTTGAAAAACGTATTCGGGTGTTACCATTTATTGGTCAATTGTACGGAATATGTACTAATCTACTAATACAAGTTTCAATCAATCAAAAAAACAACAACACACAGCATGCTAGCAACGACTGGTAGATAGACTGACCACACCTCCTCTTTTCACGGGATATGTCCTCTTTGCAGAGATGTCCAGGTGGAGTTTCTTAAATGCCTCGAATGTCCGGCATTTTGGGTTAGGGTTGCGTGTATTTTCAATGTACGTTCAGGGTTAGGAAGGGGTTCAAAACAACAAAAAAAAGTGGTGCACGCAGCGTTAACATCCGTGAGGGCGGGGCAGAGACAGAATGTGAGAGAGTTATGATCAACGCTCATGCGTCGCCAGGCTCTACTTTTTATCCATTGATTAATCAGATTTTATTATTTATTATCTATAGCAGGGGTGTCAAAAGTGTGCCCCGGAGGCCATTTGCAGCCCACAGCTAATGTTCTAAAGGTCCACGGCACATTCTAAAAATACTATTAAAATAAACAAAAACATAAACAAAGGTGAAATAATAAGCTTAAAGGCTAAATGTAATTTAGAAAAAGTTGCAACGCTGACTAATTAAACAAAGCTGTTTTTTTACTTTCGAACTGTCATTGCTCAAAACATAATCCATCATCTTCCGCTTATCCGAGGTCGGGTCGCGGGGGCAGCAGCCTAAGCAGGGAAACCCAGACTTCCCTCTCCCCAGCCACTTCGTCTAGCTCTTCCCGGGGGATCCCGAGGCGTTCCCAGGCCAGCCGGGAGACATAGTCTTCCCAACGTGTCCTGGGTCTTCCCCGTGGCCTCCTACCGGTTGGACGCGCCCTAAACACCGCCCTAGGGAGGCGTTCGGGTGGCATCCTGACCAGATGCCCGAACCACCTCATCTGGCTCCTCTCGATGTGGAGGAGCAGCGGCTTTACTTTGAGTTCCTCCCGGATGGCAGAGCTTCTCACCCTATCTCTAAGGGAGAGCCCCGCCACCCGGCGGAGGAAACTCATTTGGGCCGCTTGTACCCGTGATCTTATCCTTTCGGTCATGACCCAAAGCTCATGACCATAGGTGAGGATGGGAACGTAGATCGACCGGTAAATTGAGAGCTTTGCCTTCCGGCTCAGCTCCTTCTTCACCACAACGGATCGATACAACGTCCGCATTACTGAAGACGCCGCACCGATCCGCCTGTCGATCTCACGATCCACTCTTCCCTCACTCGTGAACAAGACTCCTAGGTACTTGAACTCCTCCACTTGGGGCAGGGTCTCCTCCCCAACCCGGAGATGGCATTCCACCCTTTTCCGGGCGAGAACCATGGACTCAGACTTGGATATGCTGATTCTCATTCTGGTCGCTTCACACTCGGCTGCGAAACCGATCCAGTGAGAGCTGAAGATCCCGGTCAGATGAAGCCATCAGGACCACATCATCTGCAAAAAGCAGAGACCTAATCCTGCGGTTACCAAACCGGAACCCTTCAACGCCTTGACTGCGCCTAGAAATTCTGTCCATAAAAGTTATGAACAGAATCGGTGACAAAGGACAGCCTTGGCGGAGTCCAACCCTCACTGGAAATGTGTTCGACTTACTGCCGGCAATGCGGACCAAGCTCTGACACTGTTAGTACAGGGAGTGGACCGCCACAATAAGACAGTCCGATACCCCATACTCTCTGAGCACTCCCCACAGGACTTCCTGGGGGACACGGTCCAATGCCTTCTCCAAGTCCACAAAGCACATAATATTGAATCAAAATCAATGTTATCATGAATTATTGATCTATCCAAGCTTCCGATTACTTCACATCAAATATTCCACAAAAAAAAATATTTTTGGTGGAAGATATAGCAAATTTGTTAAATAAGTAATCGAAAAATGTATTTTTTCTTACTGTACCGAATATTAACCGAACCGTGACCTCTGAACCGAGGTACGTACCGAACCGAAATTTTTGTGTACCGTTACACCCCTAGTATCGGCAGTATCAATATTTCAGTATCGATCCACACATCAGTGGTGTACCACAGTTTGAGCATCTCTGGTCTACGTCACATTATTGTTCACCACAAGGGCCCGGGAGAAAAATAAACTCTGCGTAAAGGAGTCGTGCTGCCAGTAAAAATGTCACACGGTTTAAATATCCTTAGTCCATGGTGATGGATAATGCACGGCGAGTTGTAAAATATGTTGTCGGCCACTAAAAAACTTTTTAAAGAGACTTTGTGCACAACTTTTATTATTGAAGCCATAGGCTGAACCCTCTTAAAAGTCACACATTTGCATAAAGTGAAACATCCACTGCTGACGTGGATGCACTGGTGCATTTTAGTGTCTCGCAGTCAGATGGTTTTTTTTTAATCATCATGTTGCTTGGTAACCACATACTCATGATGTACTGTATTTGTACAGTATTGCTCATTCACACGGTCTCATGATTAGGCTGATGTTTACCCCATGTAATTACATTCAGGCACAGGGAAGGACACCTCCTGTGTTAATGTGGTGGCGAGGGAACAATAAAACCCTCCCAGAAAATCAAAATGAATGCCATTATAAATACACACAGGAGGCCACACCCTGACATGCCTTTTACAGCGCGCGTTCCCTCGCCTCTTTGTTTTTCCATGTAAGGCCTCATTAAGCGGTTTGTGTCCGATTTAAGTGTGCTTTTTTATTTTCTGTCGAGTCTTGCTCACACAACTCTTAAATTACAGAGCGATGGTCGGGGATCCTGCCTGGACAATCCTCGAGAGTTACAACCCGCTGATGTGGATGACAAAGCGAGCTCTGGGAGGGGACACTGTTGGACGGGAGAAGAAAACTCCAACAGGGGAGGTTATGCGCTGTAAAATATGGAGTTTTTCTCAAAGGCCTACTGAAAGCCACTACTAGCGACCACGCAGTCTGATAGTTTATATATCAATGATGAAATATTAACATTGCAACACATGCCAATACGGCCGCTTTAGTTTACTAAATTGCAATTTTTAATTTCCCAGGAGTTTCTACTTGAAAACGTCGCGTAATAATGATGTGTACGCGTGACGTCACCAACTGTTAGGAAATATGAGCGCTGCACACACACACAGCTAAAAGTTGTCTGCTTTAATCGCAGAATTACACAGTATTTTGGACATCTGTGTTGCTGAATCTTTTGCAATTTGTTCAATTAATATTGGAGAAGTCAAAGTAGAAAGATGGAGTTGGGAAGCTTTAGCCTTTAGCCACACAAACACAGGGTGATTCCGTGTTTAAAATTCCTGGAGGTGAAGCTTTCCTATGGATCAGAGCGGTCAAATGAACATGGATCCCGACCAAATGTCAACCAGCATTTTTTGGTGAGAAAATTGTGGTAAAAAGTTGCCACTTACCGGAGATCAGCTGAGCTTGTGCCGTCGACTTCCATCAGACACTGGCCTCAAGACACCCGTGGATACACCCTTCCAACTATTTAACTCACTAAAACACTAGCAACACAATAGAAAGATAAGGGATTTCCCAGAATTATCCTAGTAAATGTGTCTAAAAACATCTGAATCCGTTATGCAATCGCGTTTTTTTTGTTTTTTTTCTAGTACTGGCTGTCCAGAGTCGAGACCCAGGATGGACCGCTCGTCGGGACCCAGGATGGACCGCTCGCCTGTATTGGTTGGGGAAATCTCTACGCTGCTGATCCGCTTGAGATGGTTTCCTGTGGACGGGACTCTCGCTGCTGTCTTAGATCCGCTTGAACTGAACTCTCGCGGCTGTGTTGGAGCCACTATGGATTGAACTTTCACAGTATCATGTTAGACCCGCTCGACATCCATTGCTTTCGGTCCCCTAGAGGGGGGGGGTTGCCCACATCTGAGGTCCTCTCCAAGGTTTCTCATAGTCAGCATTGTCACTGGCGTCCCACTGGATGTGAATTCTCCCTGCCCACTGGGTGTGAGTTTTCCTTGCCCTTTTGTGGGTTCTTCCGAGGATGTTGTAGTCGTAATGATTTGTGCAGTCCTTTGAGACATTTGTGATTTGGGGCTGTATAAATAAACATTGATTGATTGATTGATAGTCCGTCGCTATCAATATCCTCAAACACGAATCTTTCATCTTCGCTCAAATTAATGGGGAATTGTCGTTTTCTCGGTCCGAATAGCTCTTTTTGTTGGAGGCTCCCATTAAAAACAATGTGAGGATGTGAGGAGCACTCACATGTGACGTCATCGTCTGCGACTTCCGGTAAAGGCAGGGCTTTTCTATTAGCGACTAAAAGTTGCAAACTTTATCGTGGATGTTCTCTACTAAATCCTTTCAGCAAAAATATGTTAATATCGCAAAATGATCAGGTATGACACATAGAATGGACCTGCTATCCCCGTTTAAATAAGAAAACCTCATTTCGCTTTTTATGGATGTTTTTTCATCTTTACAGTTGCTTAACGGGGCTCGTTTTGGTTCATTTTGATATATGAATTGGCCCATTTCTCTCGTAACACGTTTGTCTTCCAGGGCAGTTAACACCTCTTTGCAACATAATGATGGAGGAATAATGCCCTGCTGCCAGAGGCAGGATAAAAAATAGATGCTCGTGACAGACTGCTGGTTGTCATGGCTCACAAACAACACATTGTCCGTGTGAGTGTGTGTGTGTGAGGGACCTCGCCCATGTGGCTATTCTTTGCCCCAATCACCCGGCAACAGCATCTTCACAATAAACAGGGATACAGTGAAGGAAACGTGTGATAAACAACAGGCAGGGGTCTCATATCAAAGACCGCGTTGCCAGGCCGATCCGTTGGAAATGTTCCCCCGAGTGACATTTAGTTCTCATTCAGTCCGAAATCCATTATAAGACTGACAATTTTTTTTCCCATTCTTCCAGCTTGCTGATGTCTCTCTAGCAGGGTGCTTAGTCAGCAATCCAAGGATTGTAGTTACGCTCATAAAACGCTGAGTATAAAACGTCATCTTAAAACGCCACCATCAATAATTTGGGTAAAGAGAATGAGCTTATAATGAAACTGTGTAGGGGGCGTGGCCTGTGGGCCTGCGACACGTGAGTGGATGGCCCAGGTGGGCATTGTTATCTGATTACCTGTCGCTTTTATTAGCAGCAGCCGGAACGAGACATGGCTGTTGGAGTGGAATGCAGAGAGAGAGAGAGACGGACTAAGAAAAGATACATTTTTGCTGGAAAGCAAAAGGCTGGCACGATTTATGAAAATAAAATAGTGTTGTACCCTGAATTTCGGGCTCTCGTGGCAGTGTGTAGTGGTTCCAGGAACCCACTAGAGGGCAACGTCTTCAGAAACGTTATGCATTTTTCTTCAAGAGAGGTGCCTTAACGGTTAGGGCTGCAACAATTAATAGATTGGACAATTTAATTTGAATAGAAAAAAAGCTTAATTTGATATTGAGTTGCTTTGATTAATCCTTAATGAGTGGAACTGATAAGAACTTATCAAATCTCGACACCACGGAGTGCCCGAAATACTAAATACGCAAAAATAGTTACTATAATAGAGCGCACATGAGAGCGGTGGTGTGTGGCTGCTGCAAACTGCGGAGAGTTTTTATTTTTAACTGTTAATAAAGCGCACACAGTAAAAGTGCAATTTCATTAATTTCACTGATAATAACACACACTAGGTGTGGTAAAATTACCCGCTGTGTTGGACCCATCCCCTTGTTCCACCCCCTGGGAGGTAAGGCGAGCAGTGAGCAGCAGCGGTGGCCGCGCTCGGGAATCCTTTTGGTGATTTAACCCCCAATACCAACCCTCGATATGTTAAAATAAGTTGAGTTTATACCAAAATGGATACATGGATGATACAGCAGAGGATGGGGAGAATGTCATGTGGTCAGATGAAACCAAAATAGAACTTTTTGGTATAAACTCAACTCGTCGTGTTTGGAGGAAGAAGAATACTGAGTTGCATCCCAAGAACACCATACCTACTGTGAAGCATGGGGGTGGAAACATCATGCTTTGGGGCTGTTTTTCTGCTAAGGGGACAGGACGATTGATCCGTGTTAAGGAAAGGATGAATGGGGCCATGTATCGTGAGATTTTGAGCCAAAACCTCCTTCCATCAGTGAGAGCTTTGAATGGTTGACCAAATACTTATTTTCCACCATAATTTACAAATAAATTATTTAAAATTCCTACAATGTGAATTCCTGGATTTTTTTTCACATTCTGTCTCTCACAGTTGAAGTGTACCTATGATGAAAATGACAGACCTCTGTCATCATTTGAAGTGGGAGAACTTGCGCAATCGCTGGCTGACTAAATACTTTTTTGCCCCACTGTATAACAATTAAGTTGTCGTTCTGCAAGGCAAAACTGTCGTCTTTTTCACCAGTCAAGTCGAGTCAGTGCCATCACAGACGCCCGCCTGTTAGTATTGATGAGCAGCATAACTGGAGAGGTTTCTGCAATGTTTCCGTTCAGCAGTCATTACGTATCTCGAATGACATACCTGAGTTTACTGCATTCTTCTCCTTTGGAAGGACAGAATAAACAGCATGTAGTTCACTTTACTACAACTCTACTTATCAAGTGATTACGCCGAGATTCCCAAGAGTTCACAACGCAGCAACAACATTATACGTGGGGATTGGCGGATGGCGGAGACCTTCCGTTATGCATCCAGTGGAAATCTGAGATAATGTGACATAACTTTAATATAATATGCACTTGAAGCAGGGCCAATCCTTCAAAGATTTGGATTGACCATGATGTGCAAAACCAAAAAAATCATATTCTGCATTGTGTTGCTAGAACTGACAAAACATGTTTTGGATACAAAAATAAAAATAAGGAATTCGAAGAAAAAACAACTATTTTCTTGGCAGTATTTTTCAATTTGTAAAAGTCACTTTCAGTTTGCGTTACACAATATTCACTTGAGTGATGACTAAAGGAACATCTGTTTTACCGATTCTCTCCCTCGTCTTTTCCTGTAAAGGAAAAGTCCAAGTCATTTTAAGGGAAAAACCAAGATTAGTTGCAGACAAATGTTCACACTTCATATTCAAATTGTTTCAAGTTAATGACTAAGTGAGTTGTCATCGCGAAATGCAAGAATTGTGTACAAACTAACAAAATACCATCCCGTTAGACACGTCTGCGCTACAAGTCATTAAATAATTATATCACCGCTTCTGCCTTTCCTGTCACCTGACTGCTGGGTTTCCACCACTTCTGATGGGAACAGTAGGTTGAGCTGAGAAAGGACGGGACATGGTTCTGTTTGTTCTTTGTTCAATGTGTCTCCATAGAAACCAGAGGGATATGACGCTGTGATCATTTTCCAAGACATTGGCATTAATAGTCCGTGAGATGCTAGCCACTGACCATGGAGACTAAAGGGAAAGGTGGACTACCTTGCAATGGAAGAATGGCTGCTGAAGAGAGTAATGAGGACATTTAAAACAATGTAAGTTCCAAAAAGTGGACATTGCCTAGTCTAGGCCGGCCCACACAGTAAGCCATACCCATTATGAAATGAAAGATGTTTATTTTATTTTATTTATCTATAGAAACAAAATGATCAATGATCAAAACAAAATGCACGTTGACTAAAACGATAAAACAAGTATCGTATTTTCCGGACAATTTTTTTCTTAAAACTTGACAGTGCACCTTATAACCTGGTTCCCTTAATGTAAGGAATATGTTTGGTTGAGTTTACCCACCTCGAAACAATTTTATTTGGTACTGAAAAGTGTGACCAGTAGACGGCAGTCAAACATAAGAGATCAGCGTAGGCTGCACTGTTTGATGTGCTTCAACAAACGAGTATTATTGTGGTGTGCCAAGGGGTACGTGAGATTTAAAAATATATTCTAAAAATAGCAACAATTCAAAAATCCTTTATAAATATATTTATTGAATAATACTTCAACAAAATATGAATGTAAGTTCATAAACTGTGAACATAAATGCAACAATGCAATATTCAGTGTTGACAGCTAGATTTTTTTGTGCATATGTTCCATAAATATTGATGTTAAAGATTTCATTTTTTGTGAAGAAATGTTTAGAATGAAGTTGATGAATCCAGATGGATCTCTATTACAATCCCCAAAGAGGGCACTTTAAGTTGATGATTACTTCTATGTGTAGAAATGTTTATTTATAATTGAATCACTTGTTTATTTTTCAACAAGCTTTAAGTTATTTTTATATCTTTTTTTCCAAATAATTCAAGAAAGACCACTACAAATGTTCAATATTTTGCACTGTTATACAATTTAATAAATCAGAAACTGATGACATAGTGCTGTATTTTACTTCTTTATCTCTTTTTTTCAACCAAAAATGCTTTGCTCGGATTAGGGGGTACTTGAATTTAAAATGTTTTTCCCCGGGGATACATCACCGAAAAAAGGTTGAGAACCACTGATCTAGATTACAGGGAAGTGCTTTAAATGTACCTGGATTAACATCATCCTGGGTCCTCTATAAAGGGCTCACCTTAGTTTGATTGGACATTTCACGCCTGAGTTCTACCAAGACTCGAATTAGATCGTAAAAAATTTACCGATCATTTTTTGGGAATCGAATATACAGTGGAATTCTCCTGACTCGCCTGCAATTTATTCTGGATCAATCATCCACTTTTTTACGAGGTGCTGACATTTTACTGTGCACATTGGCCACAGGCCGTCTCCCCTTTGACCAGTTGCAGCCACATTGGTGCCAGCTGACATGTTTCTACAACAAAGCTCAGGATGAAACTGATCCGTGGGTCATGGGAAATTAGTACCCTTCCATTGCTACAGTAACATGATGGATGACTCAGCAGCCGCGTGTTTGCCTGGCAAGGTGACCAAACCAACAGTGTGGTCAAGTTGGAACAACATCGGCATTTATGATCCAAAGCACTTTGGCGGACGTCATTTGCTGCCTGGGGGTTTTATCCATTTTAATGTTTAGGAAAACATTACGTCTATCTAAATCAGGGGTCTCAAACACACGGCCCGTGGGCCAATTGTGGCCCGCGAGACGTTATTTTGGGGCCCCCACCTTAATATGATAGTTTAATGCTAGTGTGGCCCGCAAGTTTTATATGAATGTTGTGTGTGGAGCTGAAGGAATCTACCAATCACGGTGTGGTATATGGCTCACTTGCGTGATGCAAGCAGAGAAACATTTTGCCGCTTTTCCACATGCGCTCTTCTTCCCTCGCTCGCCCGCCTGCTTTCGCTCTCTCTCTCTCCCTCCCTCCCCCTGTGCCGCTGTAAACAGGAGACGATTGGTCCAGTAACTTCAGAAGCACTCTGTCGAAGGACTGAGCGACAATACAAGACTGTGGCTCCAGACAGAGACAATTTTTGTTATTTGGGTCCAAAATGGCTCTTTCAACGTTCTGGGTTGCCTACATCTGCGTTAGTGGAAAAGCGGCAAATGAGTGAAAGCAACAGAAACTTTGCCATGGCTTTTCTTACGTGCCTGGCTGCAGTCACACCGCGACGCCTGTCCGTCAGTAATAACAGTCCCAGATAACCTGGACCAGTTCAAAGCGTTATTTGTTTTTTTTTATTGTTTAATTTGCATTGCCTCACACAATGAACACTACATATATTTCTATATACGCCGGATAAAACTCCGGGAGCCGTCACTTTTTTGCGCTTGCAATCCCGGGGCTTTCCCGGCTATTATCCGCCGACCGCCGTGTTGCTGTAGGGAGGAAAAGCAGAACAACACACATTGCGGATATAACATTATTCTCCATGCGTCGGCTGAATACAAACATATCTTTTTTCAAAGCCTGCAGTGAAGAAAAGGGTTTGTGATGTGCAAAGACAATTTCAGGAGAAATGGGCGATGCAATATTTCTCTGTTGAGCACAGGGGCAGCCCTACGTATCGTATTTGCACAATTTGAAATGTCATTATACAACCAGACATGCTGAGGAGTATGCAACATTTTTTTTAAAGAAATCTTTTCTTGCGGCCCAACCTCACCCAGACTCTGCACCCAGTGGCCCCCAAGTAAAGTGAGTTTGAGACCCCTGATCTAAATAATTGATTCGAGTTGTATTTCTTACAACAAATATTGCAAAAAATTATTGTATCTAGGTAATGAGTAGGTGCAGAAGTTATGCTCGATTAAAAATCAATAATGAGATACATTCTCTGTCTAGTCTTCTGACAAATTGGACTAGCTGGAGTGTTAAATATTTGTGTTTCACATAATACACTTTCATGCATCTGGATAAGCACTGGAGAGGTGGTGAAAGGTAGACCTCATGGTGAAACCGCAATATTTTTCTTGACCTCACACGTTTCCCTTGTATTTTGCTCTCCTCCCATTTCCTAACAATCCCAGTATAGCTGTAATCAAACATTTACACACAAAACTATGAAAAATACACAAAACTAAGATAAAACATTAGTAGGAAAATGCTAATTACTTGCTGTGTTAACAAATCTAAAATTAATCTTAAACTACTAAGATAGCCTAAAACCATTCTTAAGACATACTAGTGATGGGTTATACTTGTATGCCGCTTTTCTACCTTTTCTTTAAGGAACTCAAAGCGCTTTGACATTATTTCCACATTCACCCATTCACACACACACATTCACACACTGATGGAGGGAGCTGCCGTGCACGGTGCTAACCAGGACCCATCAGCAGCAAGGGTGAAGTTTCTTGCTCAAGGACATAACAGACATGACGAGGTTGGTAGAAGGTGGGGATTGAACCAGGAATCCTCAGGTTGCTGGCACAGCCACTTTCCCAACTGCAACACGCCGTTCCCCCCCCGTCACCAGTGATTACCCATATTTCAGTACTTCAGACAAAAAAGTACAGCCTGTCACTTAAACTTTGCGACTTTAAAGAAAAGAATCGATCCGGTGAAGAAGGAGCTGAGCCGGAAGGCAAAGCTCTCAATTTACCGGTCGATCTACGTTCCCCATCCTCACCTATGGTCATGAGCTTTGGGTCATGACCGAGAGGATAAGATCACGGGTACAAGCGGCCCAAATGAGTTTCCTTAGAGATAGGGTGAGAAGCTCTGCCATCCGGGAGGAACTCAAAGTAAAGCCACTGCTCCTCCACATGGAGAGGAGCCAGATGAGGTGGTTCGGGCATCTGGTCAGGATGCCACCCGAACGCCTCCCGAGGGAGGTGTTTAGGGCACGTCCAACTGGTAGGAGGCCACGGGGAAGACCCAGGACACGTTGGGAAGACTATGTCTCCCGGCTGGCCTGGGAACGCCTCGGGATCCCCCGGGAAGAGCTAGACGAAGTGGCTGGGGAGAGGGAAGTCTGGTCTTCCCTGCTTAGGCTGCTGCCCCCGCGACCCGACCTCGGATAAGTGGAAGAAGATGGATGGATGGATGGAAGAAAAGAATGTAAGGCATTTCCACGCCTGATATTTTGGACCGGACTGCTCAGCAAAAGTGTTCACACCTGGGCGATTTATTTACGTTAACTCTCAATTATTATTCTCAATTATTTTCTGTTACGCCCCCTAGGAAGAAGAAAATATGTTGCCCCCCACACGCTCCACCACGACTAGAAATAGTAAAGTTTGTCTAAAAAATTGTTATAAGTACACGTCTGCATAACATTGTATCATTATAATCATTAAAGAAAGCATCGCACCGGTCTTTCCTTGTCTCCCACCATAGTCACAGTGAAGTCAAGCCTTATAATGGCTTTGTCGAATCTTAGTATGGCAAAAAATAATCATGTTCCCTGAAGTCTTTTTTTTTTTTTCTTCTTCATCACTGATTATTACTTATTGCAGACTTCATGGGAGCCATCAAACATAATACAACTTCACTTACTGTGCAATGTCTGTCTTAGGTCTTGGCGAAAACGAGGACAATTGACTCACACTTTATTTAGATAGTTTTCTTTGCTATCTCTTGGACGGAGTGATTAAAACAAAGTGGCTACAAAATCTATGATATATTCGAGCAACAAAGGATATGTAACGTAGGGCGTAAGGCAGGGGTGCCCATTACGTCGATCGCGATCGACTGGTCGATCTCGGAGGGTGTGTCAGTCGATCTCAAGCCAGGCATTAAAAAATAGACATAAAAATGAGCAATCATCAATCATACCAAGACTTCACTTTCGTCAGTTGTTTGACATTCTCGGCACCCGAGGATCTTGTGAGATGACGCTGGCTGCTGCGAGCTCATATTTAAGAAAAAAATCACTAACAGGGCGGACGCAGAGAAACACATTTTATTTCTAGAGACTCCGTACCTACTGTCAAAACTCTAAAGAGCGACTGCACAGTTCCTGTCTTCACCATAAAAGACCTGTTTCATCCTGCCTGTGCTAACAAAATAAGAGTCTCAGAAAGCTAGCAAGCTACGGAGTTTGATGCCAATGTATTTCTCCCCCGCCCTCAGCGACCGCACACTCACTTGCTTGCCCACCCGCACACTCACTGATGTCACTCACCTGCTGCCAGACATTAAAGGGCCACACACATATGCTACTCTCATAACAAAGTGTTTAAAAAGGAGTATGCAAGTTGGACAAATGAGATGCCAAATCCAACCACTTTCATGTGGTATTGGACAGAAAGGAGGACTTTTTTTTTCCTCCATTTGAAAATGCGGATGTTATCAGCACCACTGTCTAATTCCAATCAATGCAAGTCATCAGAATCAGGTAATACACCAACTTATATTCTTGTCTTCATGAAAGAAAGGAATCTATGTGTGTTAAACATGCTTGTATTATCATTAAACACCATTAACTTGTTAACAAAAATGTCTCTTTCATAAATAAATAAATATAAATTATAAATAGGAATGAGGTAGATCTCCTCGACTTGGTCAATTGAAAAGTAGCTCGCCTGCAGAAAAAGTGTGAGCGCCCCTGGCATAAGGGAATAAACAGAAAATAACTCCTTAAGGAGGAAAAAGGCAAAAGCAAAAGTTGTATACAAATTTAATAAAAAAAAACAACAATCTATGATTATCTACAAAAAGGTCAATCACTCATGCAAAGGAGTCGAGAAGCTATAAACAGAAAGTATGATAAAAAACGTTGAGAAGCCTGCAAACTAAAAGCGCTCAAGGAGGAGGAAAAAAGGAAGACGAGGCACTATGAAATTCATACAAAAAGACTTGACCGAAAAACTTTAGCAAAAGAAAATCATTCTCTCAGAGGGAACAAATAAATCAATAAATACGGCGTGGCGCGGTGGCAGAATGGCCGTGCGCAACCCGAGGGTCACTGGTTCAAATCCCACCTAGTACCAACCTCGTCACGTCCGTTGTGTCCTGAGCAAGACACTTCACCCTTGCTCCTGATGGGTGCTGGTTGTCGCCTTGCATGGCAGCTCCCTCCATCAGTGTGTGAATGTGTGTGTGAATGGGTAAATGTGGAAGTAGTGTCAAAGCGCTTTGAGTACCTTGAAGGTAGAAAAGCGCTATACAAGTACAACCCTCCATCCATCCATCCATTTTCTACCGCTTATTCCCTTTCGGGGTCGCGGGGGGCGCTGGCGCCTATCTCAGCTACAATCGGGCGGAAGGCGGGGTACACCCTGGACAAGTCGCCAGCTCATCGCAGGGCCAACACAGATAGACAGACAACAGTCACACTCACATTCACACACTAGGGACCATTTAGTGTTGCCAATCAACCTATCCCCAGGTGCATGTCTTTGGAAGTGGGAGGAAGCCGGAGTACCCGGAGGGAACCCACGCATTCACGGGGAGAACATGCAAACTCCACACAGAAAGATCCCGAGCCTGGATTTGAACCCAGGTCTGCAGGACCTTCGTATTGTGAGGCAGACGCACTAACCCCTCTGCCACCGTGAAGCCCACAAGTACAACCCATTTATTTATTTTAAATAAACCATTCATTCATTCAAAATAAAGCGATGCAATAGTTTTCAAAACTTGGTTCAAGGCTGTGGACAAGGCTGGCAGTACGTAGCGAGACAATATACTCTGGCAACAAGACAGGGGAAGACGAGGACTATATACACATGGGGGAGGGTGACACAGGTGGGCACAATCAGGCAATCAGGAGAGACGTCAGACCAGTAACACAGGAGGAAGGGCAAGTGGCCTGAAACGAGAGAATTTTCTAAATAAAATAGGAAGTTTGCCAGACAACCCCAAAACATGACTTCCCTCTCCACGGTGTGACAGTCTGCTGTCATTACGATGCAGACTGCTGGAATGTTCATATATTCCCATTTAGACGGGAATATGTGATATTACTCACAAAGAAACAAATGGGGAATTGAGGCACCAAGCGTCATTTTGTGTTGTTCTCGCCATTTCCGGGCCCTAAGTGGCTGTCGAAATGTTCCTACCTGCCAGAATACCTCCTCAGACTTCTTCTGTCCAGGTGAGATGCAAGTTTATGATCTACAATTAACTTGCAGGGAGCAAGGAAGCGAGAAAGCAGCAGACTGCTCAATGATGTAGGGACACAGAACATGGATCATGGCGCCACTATTAACAGTCTATCTCCGTTAGTGCTTCAAATAACAATCGCACTAATACTTGGTTAACATTCAAGGAACAAAATGTAAATGGAGTATAGTTGGCGGTTTTTGAATGGTTATTTATTGGATTTTATCGGCAAAATAGAGGACATACTGTTACGCCGGTTCGGCATTGTAATGCCGGGTTCGATTCCCTCGAGGATGCGTCAAGTGAACACAGCAAAGGTAAGATATACACAATTTATTTAAATAACAAAAAGAGCTATATAACAAAAATGCTGGAGCTAGTAGAATAAAACAAACAAAGGACGCTAGCATAAAAGCTAGGATATACAAAAATGAGAACTAAACTGGCACGTAGACACATTAAAGAGTAAAACAAAACATACAGCATGAGAGCTGGAATAAACAAATGGCTGAGCGTGAAAAGCTAGCGAGAATATACATGCGATGACAGAGTGCAGGCGTAACTCGTTGCGTGAAAGCAAATTATGAACCCAGGCTGAACAAACAAAAGAGGACGGCTTATAAAGTGACGGTGATTATCCGTAGCAGGTGTGCGGGGCGTGAGCAGCAGGTGAACTGATGTGTAACCATGGTAATGACTAAACAGGAAGTATGAGGGTAGAACAACGGAGTGAATAAAAATGCAACAAACTATAATATGGGAAGATCGGAGTACGGATCTTAACACATACCATTGGCTACGCCGTAATCGGGTTTTTATTTACTTCTATCTGTAACTTAGAATGCATAAAAAAATCCATTGGTTGTCATGTCTTTCATAATCATTGTGAAAAACAGGCAAAATTCCCTGGCGGTGGTGGCAAAAGAGTTTGCAGCAACAGCATTGGCCGACTCTGCAAAGCCGCCGGGTAGTTTCTATCTACTCAGTGGTCTAGTGGTTAGTGTCCACCCTGAGATCGGTAGGTTGTGAGTTCAAATCCTGGCCGAGTCATACCAAAGACTATAAAAATGGGACCCATTACCTCCCTGCTTGGCACTCAGCATCAAAGGTTGGAAATGGGGGTTAAATCACCATAAATGATTGCCGGGCACGGCACCGCTGCTGCTCACTGCTCCCCTCACTTCCCAGTGGATGATCAAGGAGATGGGTCAAATGCAGAGGACACATTTCATCACACCTAGTGTGGGTGTGACAATCATTGGTACTTTAACTTTAACTTAACTTCTCTCGCAGGACTGCCGAGACCTGTGAGATGTACCACTTTGAGAGCCTGCAGATTTTGACCGAGCAGAAGCTGGTCCAGTAGTACCTGGAGGAGGAGGAGAAAAACCAGCTGAGGCCTGCAATGGAGTACATGGGTCTTGCTTGTATAGAAGGCTCCCTGGAACTTCTCTGGGAGTGGGAGTTAGAGAGACTGAGGGACCAAAAACATGGATGGCCTGGGGAAGACTATTGACAAGTTACCAGCAACGATAGGACGAGACTCTTGTAGGGCAGCCGTGCCAGCAACTTTAGGGTTCCAGGTTCGATCCCCGCTTCCACCATCCTAGTCACTGCCGTTGTGTCCTTGGACAAGATACTGTACCCACCTGCTCCCAGTGCCACCCACACTGGTTTAAATGTAACTTAAATAATGGGTTTCCCTTTGTAAAGCGCTTTGAGTCACTAGAGAAAAGCGCTATATAAACACAATTCACTTCACTTCACTTGTCAGTCTAGGGTACATCATTGACGTACAGAATCAGTCAGTGCCATTCTTTCTCTATCTGGACTTGAGTTGTTTGCTGAGAATGATTGGTTTCTTTGTTTTGTGGCAACAGCATGGTGTCTCTTTATTGTATATTTTTTTCTTTTTCTGGTTTTCGAAATGTCCAACTCAATTGGCGGCACATTTCAAAGCAGCGTCCACTTTCCAAGCTTAGGAACAGAATACCGGTTGACAGGGAAACCGTATCTTGATTCTTTAATGTATGGAAAAATGATCAATTAAGAATGTTTGAAGTCATTGGACTTCTCCAACATGTTTTCTTCAACCGAGGAAAATACATTTTCTCTTCAACAAATCCTGCGCTCAAGCACATTTAAATTTTTCATTCTAAACATTTATTGTGGTTAGAGGGTGAGTATATTATTTTAGGAATATTTTGGAAAGAACATGAATTTTATGTAGAGATGTCCGATATTATCGGACTGCCGATATTATCGGCCGACAAATGCTTTAAAATTTAATATCAGAAATTATCGGTTACAAAAAGTAAAATGTAGAACTTTTTAAAACACAGCTGCAAGCAGTGGTACACAGACGTAGGGAGAAATACAGAGCACCAATAAACTTTGCGTGCCGGCCCAATCACATAATATCTACGGCTTTTCAAACACACAAGGGATTGCAAAGCATACTTAGTCAACAGCCATACAGGTCACACTGAGGGTGGCCATATAAACAACTTTAACACTGTTAAAAATATGCTCCACACTGTGAACCCACACCAAACAAGAATGACAAACACATTTCGGGCGAACATCCGCACCGTAACACAACATCGACATAACAGAACAAATACCCAGACCCCCTTGCAGCACTAACTCTTCAATACAATATGTATCTTTGCTACAATATACACCCCCCCTACCAACCTAACCTCAACCCCGCCCACCTCAACCTCCTCATGCTCTCTCAAGGAGAGCATGTCCCAAATTCCAAGCTGCTGTTTTGAGGCATGTTAAAAGAAGTAATGCACTTTTTGACTTCAATAATAAATATGGCAGTGCCATGTTGGCATTTTTTTCCATAACTTTAGTTGCAAAGACATGCACCTGGGGATGATTGGCAACACTAAATTGGCCCTAGTGTGTGAATGTGAGTGTGAATGTTGTCTGTCTATCTGTGTTGGCCCTGCGATGAGGTGGCGACTTGTCCAGGGTGTACCCTGCCTTCCGCCCGATTGTAGCTGAGATAGGCGCCAGCGCCCCCCGCGTCCCCGAAAGGGAATAAGCGGTAGAAATGGATGGATGGATAGTTGATTTATTTTGGAAAACCTTGTTACATTGTTTAATGCATCCAGCGGGGCATCGCAACAGAATTAGGCATAATATTGTGTTAATTCCGTACATATCGGTATCGGTTGATATCAGAATTGGTAATCAAGAATTGGACAATATCGGCAAAAAAGCCATTATCAGACATCTCTAGTTTTACGCAAAGCGACCAAGATAACCGAAACTTTGGAGGATGATCGAACATAGACTGAAGTTTAAGGTCAGAATATTTATTTAAATCATGGGTTCTGGTTCCCACTTTGTGTTGTGGGAAAATAAACACAATGTTATCTTGTGTAACGAGGTGCACTCGAACACCTGTTATCAGAATCAGAACACTGCTGAGCTTGAATTGCACTGACTAAGATGTTTCAGACTGCTCAAGTAGTCCACCAGACCTGAATTCCATCACATCATTGGGTGCAGTGTTCCACATACAGTTATTACGTGTGAGAGTGTGTGTGTGTGTGTGTGTGTGTGTGTGTGTGTGTGTGTGTGTGTGTGTGTGTGTGTGTGTGTGTGTGTGTGTGTGTGTGTGTGTGTGTGTGTGTGTGTGTGTGTGTGTGTGTGTCTTTGTACGTGTGAATGGCAACCACAAGTTAGTTTAGGACAAAAGGCCGGTGGATGCATTCATTCAAGAGTAATGCTTGTGGTACTGGAACTGGAGTTTTGGAAGTCTGAACTGTAACCTGAGGCCAAGGATAATGAGAGAGGCAAGGAGACTGAGGGAGAAATGAGAGAGAGAGAGAGAGAGAGAGAGAGAGAGAGAATTGGAAGAAGGGGGCGGGAAGCATTGAAGGAGTTTCGGATGGTGATGTCAGCTGAGTTCAGAAAGTAAACAGAGTTCCAGACTGCAGCATGCTGTTGGCGGATCCAGAACTACAGCTGGGGCAAACCAACTGGGGGTCCCACGCAATTCCCTGGACTAGCACAATCACCAGTGGGAGGGAAGGCAGGTTCCTCTTCATTTCCCTTCTCTTCTTCATCTTCGTACCTCAAGGGACATCCTGGCCCCACAGTAAGAGAAGTTTACTTCTACAGTTCTCCCCTTTCTCTTGGGGGTGCTTCCTTTGTTCTCAAATGGCCAACATCTCTCCCTCTCTGCTAATCCAATCTTTTAATCCCTTAAGAGCAGAAAAGCAAGACATGCAAAGGAAATCCCAAAGAAAGCACTTTTCTTAACAGAAATTGACATATTTTGGTTATCGTTCAATAGTGTCTCTTAGATAATGGAGGTAAAAAGCAAGGTTTCTTCTTCGCTTTATAAAAAAATACATTGATGATGTTGTTGAGCTTGTTTATGGACTTTTGGATACTCAAAAACAGACACACATTCCTTCAGGTCTACCACTGCTCACATTTGGCAACAATCCCCCTTTGTTCAGCAATTTCTCTTTGAAAGTCAAAGGTCGGTTTTTGAGGAGCTCTTAAAAATAGCCTTGATGTGTTTACCCTAAACGACCGCGCGCATTTCTGCAGGAAGTGGAGAGTCTGATACGACCATGCTGACTGCGATAATGTCTGCGTTCCTCTTTGCAGAATTCTCAAAGAGTCAATATACTCTGAAGTCATGCCGTAGGAGTTCCCTCTTCATGAATTGTTGTCATCTGAGTCACCCTGGAGACGGCTTGTTGCATAATCGGGTGTAATTATCCGATGATGGATACTTTCTGTGGCGTAAATAGATATTTTTATTTACTCGTGTCTCTGCATGTTGTCAGGTCCCAAAATGGGTCAAGTGTAGGATTCATCAGCCATACAACCTGAAGAATAAAGTTTGTGGAATTGTTCTTTCAGAGCAGGGGTAGGGAACCTGTGGCTCGCGAGCCAGATGTGGCTCTTTTGATGTCTGCATCTGGCTCTCAGATGAATCGTAGCTGACATTGCTTAGCATGATAAGTAATTAATAATTCAGCTGGAAATGACAGTGTTAAAAATAACGTTCAAAATATAAAACATTCTTAAGCATTTTAATCCATCCATCTGTTTTCTACCGCACCTGTTCAAGGCTGCGGGTGGCTCAGTTAATCCCAGCTGTCTTTAGGAATATAGGAGGGTCGCATTAAAGGGGAACATTATCACAATTTCAAAAGGGTTAAAAACAATAAAAATCAGTTCCCAGTGGCTTGTTGTATTTTTTGAAGTTTTTTTTCAAAATTTTACCGGTCTCGGAATATCCCTAAATAAAGCTTTAAAGTACCTTATTTTCGCTATCTTCGAAACCACTATCCATTTCCCTGTATGTAAACAAACAATGGGAATACCACAGCAAGATATAGCGACATTAGCTCGGATTCAAACTCGGATTTCAGCGACTTAAGCAATTCAACAGATTACGCATGTATTGAAACAGATGGTTGGAGTATGAAAGTATTGAAGAATAAACTGAAGCTATTGAGCGAATAGCTATTGACGCTATTCATAGCCATAGCATGGCCGAATAGCTGCGTTAGCATCGCCGGTAAAATGTGCGGACCAAACGATCAGGACTTTCGCATCTTTTGACACTGGAGCAACTTAAATCCGTCGATTGGTAAGTGTTTGTTTCGCATTAAATGTGGGTGGAAGGAAACGTAATATGGTTGGAAATGCATCTGCAGGTTATCCATACATCTCTGTGCCATGTCTGCTTTAGCACCGCCGGTAAATAGCATGTTAGCATCGATTAGTGTAGCATGTTAGCATCGATTAGCCGGCAGTCACCATCAACAAAACTCACCTTTGTGATTTCGTTGACTATCGTTGCAAATGCATCTGCAGGTTATCCATACATCTCTGTGCCATGTCTGTCTTAGCATCGCCGGTCAAATGTGGAGACACTCTGGCACATTCAATGGGGGTCTGGCGGCAGACACTTTCGCATCTTTGGGCCAGTGGTGCAACTTGAATCCCTCCCTGTTAGTGTTGTTACACCCTCCGACAACACACCGTCGAGGCATGATGTCTCCAAGGTTCCAAAAAATAGTCGAAAAAACGGAAAATAACAGAGCTGAGACCCGGTGTTTGTAATGTGTTGAAAATGAAAATGGTGGGTGTGTTACCTCGGCGATGTCACATTCTGACGTCATCGCCTCCAGCGCGATAAACAGAAAGGCGTTTAATTCACCCAAATTCACCCATTTAGAGTTCGGAAATGGGTTTAAAAAATATATGGTCTTTTTTCTGCACCATCAAGGTATATATTGACGCTTACATAGGTCTGCTGATAATGTTCCCCTTCAATGGTAAGATGTGTTTGATTTATTCTTGGTTAGCTTCAGAATACCAATATTATAAAGAATAAGAGACTTCTTATACTCTAAAAATGGTGGTCTTACTAAAAAATGAACACATTTAGTTGTATTCAGCGTTAAAAAAATACTATACGGCTCTCACGGGAATACATTTTACAATATTTGGCTTTCATGGCTCTCTCAGCCAAAAAGGTTCCCGACCCCTGTTTTAGAGCATGTATGTCAAACTCATTTTAGATCGGGGGCCACATGGAGACAAATCTACTTCCAAAGTGGGGGAGACTGGTAAAATCACGGCACGATAACTTAAAAATAAAGACAACTTCAGATTGTTTTCTTTGCTTAAAAATAGAAAAAGCACATTCTGAAAATGTACAAATCATAATGTTGTTGTTGTTATTTTACACTTTTTTTTGTACACTCCCCATATTTTTCGGAGTATAAGTCGCTCCGGAGTATAAGTCGCACGGGCTGAAAATGCATAATAAAGAAGGAAAAAAATATATAAGTCGCATTGGAATATAAGTCGCATTTTTTGGGGAAATGTATTTGATAAAACCCAACACCAAGAATAGACATTTGAAAGGCAATTTAAAATAAATAAAGAATAGTGAACAACAGGCTGAATAAGTGTACGTTATATGAGGCATAAATAACCAACTGAGAAGGTGCCTGCTATGTTAACCTAACATATTATGGTAAGAGTCATTCAAATAACTATAACATATAGAACATGCTATATGTTTACCAAACAATCTGTCACTCCTAATCGCTAAATCCCATCAAATCGTATACGTCTAGTCCAGGGGTGTCAAACTCGTTTTAGCTCAGGGGCCACTTGGAGGAAAATCCATTCCCAAGTGGGCCGGAATGGTAAAATCATGGCATGATAACTTCAAAATAAAGACAACTCCAGGTTGTTTACTTTGTTTTACTTTGGCCAAAAATAGAACAAGCACGTTGTGAAAACGTACAAAACACAAATAATCCTCTGGAAAAAACACTTCAAGTTTGTTGAAAATTCTGAGGAAATTGGTGCAGTTTCAAAAACACAATAAGTTTAGACATGGTCTCAGTTTATCTGCAAAGCCAGGATTAAACTTTAAGTCATAGTCTTTCTGGGATTGGACAAAAAAACAACATGTGAACTCTTCGAGGTATCAAACACTTCCTTTGTCATGTCCACGTATTAATCCAGAGCTAACTCAACAAACCGTAAGATTCAGAGGTAAAATGATCCAAAATGGTTAAGTTTTCTCACTATATTTTCATACCTTAGTTGGTGCCTGTCGTGGCGGACACCTTATTTCACAGGTTTGGTCCATGTCCCGCCTATAATGGCTCTGATATTGCGAAGCGTTTTGGGTGTATAGAAAAACGTTTTATCCATCTATTATCATTATCAATGTTATTATTATCGAAAAGGGACGACAACAAGTCATTTTGCGATGGTAAAAGTTGATTTTCAAGACAAAAAATGATTTTCAAGGTAAAAGTTGATTTTGAAGACAAAAAGTTGATTATCCAAGTACACAAGATATTACCGTCTATTCTTAAAACCCACACATAGACATTGTTGGGGCATAAGGGTGCCAAATAACGACATAAAACGGCAGCTTTTAAGTTTCAATGCTTTACTTTGTACCTCTTGCTAGTCCTAGCAGAATTGCTATTGTGACATCCAGTGGACACATTTAGAACAGCAGTTTCTTTCATTCAAAAAAAAAAAAAAGCAACTCAGTTTGATACTTGGCACAGTCATCACGTGGGCCGGAAAAAACCTGTTGGCGGGCCTTATCCGGTCCACGTTTGACACCCCCTGGTCTAGTCTCTTACGTGAATGACCTAAACAATATTATTTGATATTTTACGGTAATGTGTTAATAATTTCACACATAAGTCCTGAGTAAAAGTCGCACCCCTGGCCAAACTAGTCCAGAAAATATGGTACATGTTGCAGTTAATAGTATTCTATCTTTATTTGTCGTTATTTATACTTTCTGAATAAATTTTGTGGTAATGTTCATCAGTCAACTCGTTTGGTGTTATTTTTCAATCTATCAAGATACAAAAATAGTATCAAAATCAAATTAAACAATGTTGTTTATGTAGTTTTCCTACTTTTCTCGACTTCTGCACGGACATCATGTTTCAGTTTCAGTTTATTTCGAAAATGCATACAATACAATCACACAATCACACAGTTCCAGTCGTTTCATTACAGCATGTCTGAAAAGGAGTAGGAGGAAGCAGAGCTTCTTAAATCCTACCTCTTTTCATATTATAACAATTATATCCAAGATAAATAATAAATACAAAATGCACCATCCATCCATCCATCCATCCATTTCCTACCGCTTATTCTTTTTGGGGTTGCCGGGGGCGCTGGTGCCTATCTCAGCTACAAATATTAAATACATATGGTTTATTTTTTATTTTTTACATATGTAGCATACCATATTCCCCTGAATTGCCGCCGGGGCGCTAATTAATTTAAAACCTCTTCTCACTCCTGCGCTTACCAAAGGCATGCGGTAAAAGTAAGCATGCGCTAACTATTTCAAAACCTCTTCTCACTCCGGCACTTACCAAAGGCATGCGGTAAAAGTAAGCATGCGCTAACTATTTCAAAACCTCTTCTCACGCCGGCACTTACCAAAGGTATGCAGTTAAAATTTGAGTGTGATGTAAGCTTGTACCTTAAATCCTACTGAATAGCTCTTAATCTTCTTCCTTTTATGCGATTTCAAATTACCGGAATTGAAATCAGCCTCCTCCATTTTGAGCAGGCGGTAATACTAAGCAAGCGCTAATTATTTTGGGAAGCGAGTTTGACCCGGCAGTAATTCAAGGCAGGCGCATACTATATGGCCTGCGGCAATTCAAGGAAATACGGTAATCTACAAAGATGCAAAGAATTGCTTTTGCAGAATCTAGTGGACACATTTAGAATAGCAGTTTCTTTCATTCAAAAATGTCCACTCATTTTTATACTTAGCAAACTCATCCCGCGGGCCGGATAAAACCTGTTCGTGGACCCGATCCAGCCCACGGGCCGTACGTTTGGCACCCCTGTTTCAGAGTAAATATTGTGGCTCACTATGGAAAAATGTTTCTCCAATGCGGTATATTGTGCTCTTATACACAAAATGTCATACATATTATCAGTATATTATTTATCAAAGTGCATAATTGGGTGATATGACACTTCATTAGTGGTTTCCTAGCAGGGAGAGAGGTTTATTGAGAGCAATCTGCAGGATCAGCCTATGCTCAGATGTGTTACCCACAGAGGTCCCTCGGGAGTTTCCCCCTTTTCCATGATGGCTAAATCACTCTGACCTCAAAATACCAGGCAGCTGCTGCTGTGGAGACCATGTAACAGGAACTGCACGCTCACGGCTGCTATTCAAACTATTTTTCCACATTGTGTCATGGTTCAAAAAAACAGCACCTTTTTGACTTGAGGAAATCATTTAATGATGTAAATATACTGTAACTGTGTAATGTTACCCGCTTGGCAGGGCCCAGTTTGGAAGTTCTTTTTTTTTTTTGCAGAGCAGCAACTTTAATTCAACAAGAAAAAGAGCAGTCCCCAAATTGTGACACAAGGGAGAAATTGCATGTACAATATATCATATTACATCAATTATCAATCACTCCGCATATGCAAGTAAAAAAGGGAAAGATGTCAGAGTGGGGGGGCTATTCCGAATGTTGTCACACCCACACACACATGCCGCTGGGTTTGGTGCCTTGCCCAGGTGCGCCATGGCGGGGTTGAGGAAGTCAGCCTATAGGGTTTGAAAGTGTGATGTGGAAAAGCATTGCATTCTGGGTCTAGCTGGACTCTGAATAGCTTATTTACATGGCAGAATACAAGACTAGGCTTAAAGTCCTACTGAAAGCCACTACTAGCCACCACGCAGTCTGATAGTTTATATATCAATGATGAAATATTAACATTGCAACACATGACAATACGGCCGCTTTAGTTTACTAAATTGCAATTTCAAATTTTCCCGGGAGTTTCTTCTTGAAAACGTCGCGGAATGACACGTGACGTCACGGACTGTAAGGAAATAATAGCGCTGCGCACACACACAGCTAAAAGTCGTCTGCTTTAACCGCATAATTACCCAGTATTCTGGACATCTGTGTTGCTTAATCTTTTGCAATTTGTTCAATTAATAATGGAGAAGTCAAAGTAGAAAGATGGAGTTGGGAAGCTTTAGCCTTTAGCCACACAAACACACAGTGATTCCTTGTTTAAAATTCCCGGAGGTGAAGCTTTCCTATGGATCAGAGCGGTCAAGCCAACATGGATTCCGACCAAATGTCCATCCATCCATTTTCTACCGCTTATTCCCATTCGGGGTCGCGGGGGGCGCTGGCGCCTATCTCAGCTACAATCGGGCGGAAGGCGGGGTACACCCTGGACAAGTCGCCACCTCATCGCAGGGCCAACACAGATAGACAGACAACATTCACACACTAGGGCCAATTTAGTGTTGCCAATCAACCTATCCCCAGGTGCATGTCTTTGGAGGTGGGAGGAAGCCGGAGTACACGGATGGAACCCACGCATTCACGGGGAGAACATGCAAACTCCACACAGAAAGTTCCCGAACCTGGATTTGAACCCAGGACTGCAGGACCTTCGTATTGTGCGGCAGACGCACTAACCCCTCTGCCACCGTGAAGCCCTCCGACCAAATGTCAACCAGCAATTTTTGGTGAGAAAATTGTGGTAAAAAGTCGGCAATTACCAGGGATCAGCTGAGCTTGTGCTGTCCATACAGCTGCCGTCGACTTCCCTCAGAGACTGGCCTCAAGACACCCGTGGACAAACCCCCCTGACTATCAGTTAATATTGAACTCACTAAAACACTAGCAACACAATAGAAATATAAGGGATTTCACAGAATTATCCAAGTAAATGTGTCTAAAAACATCTGAATCCGTCCCAATGCCATCGCCTTTTTTTTTAACTTGATTTTTTTCTTTTTTTCCAGCCCTTCGCAATCAATATCCTCAAACACGAATCTTTCATCCTCACTCAAATTAACGGGGAAATTTTCGTTTTCTCGGTCCGAATAGTTCTTTTTGTTGGAGGCTCCCATTAAAAAACAATGTGAGGATGTGAGGAGACCCCACACGGGTGACGTCATCGTCTGCTACTTCCGGTACAGGCAAGGCTTTTTTATTAGCGACCAAAAGTTGCAAACTTTTTCGTCGATGTTCTCTACTAAATCCTTTCAGCAAAAATATGGCAATATCGCGAAATGATGAAGTATGACACATAATATGGACCTGCTATCCCCGTTTGAATAAGAAAATCTCATTTCAGTAGGCCTTTAAGTCTTGTTCTTTTCTTTAACTACAATCATTGTCGTGATCGCTTCAAAAAAAAAAAAAAAAAAAGATTTGGTGCAATATTTGTCATTTTCAGCATTAAAGCAAAGCTGGAGGAAATTGAGTCAGCGAGCTAATAAAAAGACGACAAATAACCTGGATAGCAGCCATGAGATGATCAAATTTGATTGACAGTGCTGTAAATTGTATTTAATTGGTTATTTAGAGAGGCAATGTTGACAGTATACAAATGAGAATAATGGTTATAATAAAAAAACCAAAACCTTTTCATTAAGTGCATACACGCACATCCGAGGGTTTGTGACCCCTGGGGGTGAGAGGCGAGGGGATGGGCGTGTCGATCCAATTATCAACAGTATCGCTACAAAGAGCAGTATTGGTATTGTATCGACCCCAACATGATGATATCGATATTTTTTGGTTCTATGTTTATATTCACAAATAATTATTGTTTAATGCCAATATTATATTGTTTACAAACTGCTATATATATATATATATATATAGATATATATATATACATATATATTAGGGGGTGGGGAAAATCGATTCGAATACATTGTGCAATTCAGAATCGATTCTCTTTTTTAAAAAATCTTTTTTTTTTGTTGATTTAAATTTCTTTTTATTTATTATTATTTTTTTAATCAATCCAATAAACCACTACACAGCAATACCATAACAATGCAATACAATTCCAAAACCAAACCTGACCCAGTAACACTAAGAACTGCAATAAACAGAGCAATTAAAAGGAGACACAAACATGACAAAGAACAAACCAAAAGTAGGAAAACAAAAATGAATATTATCAACAGCAGTATCAATATTAGTTATAATTTCAACATAGCAGTGATTAAAAATCCCTCACTGACATTATCATTACACATTTATAAAAAAATAATAAAAAGAACAATAGTGTCACAGTGGCTTACACTTGCATGGCATCTCATAAGCTGGACAACACACTGTGTCTTATGTTTTCACAAAGATAAAATAAGTCATATTTTTGGTTTGTTTAATAGTTTTTTTTTTGTTTGTTCACATAACAATGTGACCTCGGACTACGTTAAGGTAACGTGTGGAGTTCCCCAGGGTTCGGTCCTTGGCCCTGCACTCTTCAGCATCTACATGCTGCCGCTAGGTGACATCATACGCAAATACGGTGTTAGCTTTCACTGTTATGCTGATGACACCCAACTCTACATGCCCCTAAAGCTGACCAACACGCCGGATTGTAGTCAGCTGGAGGCGTGTCTTAATGAAATTAAACAATGGACTTTTTGCAACTCAACGCCAAAAAAACGGAAATGCTGATTATCGGTCCTGCTAGACACCGAACTCTATTTAATAATACAACTCTAACATTTGACAACCAAACAATTAAACAAGGCGACACGGTAAAGAAATATTGCTAAAATTCGCTCCATTCTGTCCACTAAAGAGGCTGAGATCATTATCCATGCGTTTGTTACATCTCGTCTCGACTACTGTAACGTATTATTTTCGGGTCTCCCCATGTCTAGCATTAAAAGATTACAGTTGGTACAAAATGTGGCTGCTAGACTTTTGACAAGAACAAGAAAGTTTGATCACATTACGCCTGTACTGTATATACCTTTATATACATATATACATACATATATACCTATACTGGCTCACCTGCACTGGCTTCCTGTGCACTTAAGATGTGACTTTAAGGTTTTACTACTTACGTATAAAATACTACACGGTCTAGCTCCATCCTATCTTGCCGATTGTATTGCACCATATGTCCCGGCAACAAATCTGCGTTCAAAGGACTCCGGCTTGTTAGTGATTCCCAAAGCCCAAAAAAAGTCTGCGGGCTATAGAGCGTTTTCCGTTCGGGCTCCAGTACTCTGGAATGCCCTCCCGGTAACAGTTCGAGATGCCACCTCAGTAGAAGCATTTAAGTCTCACCTTAAAACTCATTTGTATACTCTAGCCTTTAAATAGACTCCCTTTTTAGACCAGTTGATCTGCCGTTTCTTTTCTTTTTCTTCTATGTCCCACTCTCCCTTGTGGAGGGGGTCCGGTCCGATCCGGTGGCCATGTACTGCTTGCCTGTGTATCGGCTGGGGACATCTCTGCGCTGCTGATCCGCCTCCGCTTGGGATGGTTTCCTGCTGGCTCCGCTATGAACGGGACTCTCGCTGCTGTGTTGGATCCGCTTTGGACTGGACTCTCGCGACTGTGTTGGATCCATTATGGATTGAACTTTCACAGTATCATGTTAGACCCGCTCGACATCCATTGCTTTCCTCCTCTCCAAGGTTCTCATAGTCATTATTGTCACCGATGTCCCACTGGGTGTGAGTTTTCCTTGCCCTTATGTGGGCCTACCGAGGATGTCGTGGTGGTTTGTGCAGCCCTTTGAGACACTAGTGATTTAGGGCTATATAAGTAAATAAATAAATGATAAATGGGTTGTACTTGTATAGCGCTTTTCTTCCTTCAAGGTACTCAAAGCGCTTTGACACTACTTCCACATTTACACATTCACACACACATTCACACACTGATGGAGGGAGCTGCCATGCAAGGCGCCAACCAGCACCCATCAGGAGCAAGGGTGAAGTGTCTTGCTCAGGACACAACGGACGTGACGAGGTTGGTACTAGGTGGGATTTGAACCTGGGACCCTTGGGTTGCGCACAGCCACTCTTCCACTGCGCCACGCCGTGTAAACATTGATTGATTGAGTTAAAACAAATGTACATTATTGCAATCAGTTGATAAAACATTGGCCTTTACAATTATAAAAGCTTTTTAAAAAAAATCTACTACTCTGCAAGCATGTTAGCAGACTGGGGTAAATCCTGCTAAAATCCTATGTTTTGAATGAATACAGAATCGTTTTGAATCGGAAAAATATCGTTTTTGAATCGAGAATCGCATTGAATAGAAAAAATCGATTTATAATCGAATCACGACCCCAAGAATCGATATTGAATCGAATCGTGGGACAGCCAAAGATTTGCAGCCGTAATATACATATATATGCACGTACAAATATTAGTTTATGGTCAGTGTGCATATATTACTCCCAGAGATTCAATAAGTACACCAGGCTGTCAAATAATCTGCAGTCCTTAATTTGACACCACCTGACGAAGAAGATACACGAAATCAAACAAATAATTTACATTTTCACAAACTTACATATTGGCAGTCAGTGTGACATCATGATGCTGAGACAGACAAAGTATGCTAGTTTAAATATATTTGCAACAACGGAAACATGCAAGTTTGCAAAAGACGGCAACACTTTGCAAACCACCATCACAACAAAACGGCAACACACTCAAATGTACTCACTGAAATACGGCGTTGGAATTATACAGAACTCGGATGCTGATTGTCAACAGGTGCGTGTCCTAATCACCAAGCGGAGGCAGGGGTGTCAATCAGCGCTCCACACTGGCTGTGACAAGGCAGGGGAAACACACGGGAAGTGGAAAAACAGTGAGGAAGGAGCGCTGACACAAACTAAACACTGCGAAATAATACACAAACTTGTGAGCAGTGTAGGCGGGAGATGGGGGAGCAAAGTGGTCGCACCTGGTGCCGAGCACAAACAAATATTGAAGCGTCCTGACAGAAGCACACCTGTTTTCCATTCGTCACAAGGCCCTATTTAAGGTTCTTCTATTTAATTGCTAGATAGTTGTATTGTGTTACTTTTTGTTTTTGTGCTGTTTTACCTGGCTGCCACTACGTTCGCTGCACGAGCCTGATGTTTTATACCTTTTGTTATTTTTACTGTCATGTCTTGTGATCATGTTTTTTTTAGTTATGTTCTGTTAATTCAAGACTCCATTAGTTCCTGTTTTTTCACTACCCTGTTTTGTCACCATGGCGACCCATTAGTTTTTCCTGTCTCACGTGTTGGACCCGCGCACCTGTTTCTATCATGTCCTTTTTATTTAAGCCTGGTTTTTCAGTTTGTCGTTCTGGCAGCATCACTCTTTTTATGACCACTTTGTTTCATGCCTGTGTCATGTCATAGTTCATGCTGCCCTGCTCACATCACCGCAAATATGTGTTTGTTTAATTATGCCATATTTTGTGTTTTATGTCCTTGTCATGCCTGTTAATCTGGGTTCATGTTTGATCATGTTATGTTTTGTTTTTGGACTTTTGTTTCCCGTTTTGCACTTCCTGGTTTTGTTTGTTTCCATAGTTACTCATTAGTTTCCACCTGGTCTCCAAGTCACGCCCCTGTCCTCAGCCTCACACCTGTTAGTAATCATCATCACAGTCATTATTTATACCATTCTGTTTCTGTCCTCATCCAGGGAACTTTGCTTTTGCTTATGCTGTACTACTTGCTACATTCTTGTGCTGCATCTTACTTACCTACTGTACCGGACTTTGTATTGAACCCTCATGACCACGCACCTACCTTTCCTTGCCAACCTTCATGCCTTGCCACGCTGTTTATTGTGTCGACCACACCACGTAAGATTTTTGTTTGTATTTATGCCTCACTGCATGTTTTTGGTTTGTTCTGTACCATAGATAGTATCTTTTGTTTATTTGTATATAGTCATGCCATTGTGCTGTTTTGTTTGGAGTTTAGCCTAGTTTATTATCCGCCTTTGTTTTCCTGTTTTTGTATTATAGTGGTTAAATAAATTAACAATGTACTTACATTCACGTCTGGCTCGTTCCAAATTCCCATTGCGTCGAAGAAGCAATACAAATCCAAGTCAAAGTCCTGACAGTCCCTAGTTTACGTCAAAATGCTTTTTGTTTCCTTAGCCAAGTTTTTGTCTCCGCCTGGTGCGAGCCCTTTGTTTTCACTTTTTATAGTATTATTAAATCATGTATCTACATTCACGCCATGTCCAATCCAGTTACTTTGCATTCCGGGAAAACAAAACTTCCTTTTGCGGAAGGTTTTTTGTAGAAAATAAAAGATGAAAAAAAAACTTAATCAAACGGTTTAAAAGAGGAGAAAACGGGGAAAAAAAGAATATTGAATTTTAAAATAGAGTTTATCTCTAAAATTCAAAATTAAACCAAAAAAAAGAAGAGAAAAACTAGGTAATTCGAATCTTTTTGAAAAAATTTAAAACGTAATTTATGGAACATCATTAGTAATTTTTACTTATTAGATTAATTTTATAATTTTGATGACATGTTTTAAATAGGTTAAAATCCAATCTGCACCTTGTTAGAATATATAAAAAATGGGACAAAGCTATATTTCTAACAAAGACAAATCATTATTTCTTCTAGATTTTCCAGAACAAAAATTTTAAAAGAAATTCAAAATACTTTGAAATAAGATTTAAATTTGATTCTAAAGATTTTCTAGACTTGCCAGAGTAATTTTTTTGAATTTTAATTATAATTCGGAGGAAATATTTCACAAATATTCTTCGTCAAAAAAACAGAAGCTAAAATGAAGAATTAAATCAAATGTATTTATTATTCTTTACAATAAAAAAAATAAATTTACTTGAACATTAATTTAAATTGTCAAGAAAGAAGAGGCAGGAATTTAAAAGGTAAAAAGGTATATGTGTTTAAAAATCCTAAAATCATTTTTAATGTTGTCTTTTTTCTCTAAAATTGTCTTTCTGAAAGTTATAAGAAGCAAAGTAAAAAAATAAATGAATTTATTTAAACAAATGAACACCAAGTCTTTAAAGTATTTTCTTCGATTTTCAAATTCTATTTGAGTTTTGTCTCTCTTAGAATCAAAAATGTCGAGCAAAGCGAGACCAGCTTGCTATTAAATAAATAAAATTTTAAAAATAGAGGCAGCTCACTGGTAAGTGCTGCTATTTGAGCTATTTTTAGAACAGGCCAGCGGGCTCCTCATCTGGTCCTTACGGGCGACCTGGTGCCCGCGGGCACCGCGCTGGTGACCCTTGGTCTACATTTACCAGGTTAATTCAACTTTTTTACCTGCACGTCGCCTACCGTCTCTGCATTTTGGGGATCACGACACATTTAAATGTGTAACCCTGACGATTCTTCATAGTTGCGGGGGGCCCTAGAAAATGCTGACCTGAGCACACCAGCCTTATGGCGTACATCCATCACCGCTATGGCTGTACCATGAGAGAGAGAACATGTGATATATTGCAAAATAAATGTTGTTCTATACCGCTAGCTACTAATGTATTTGTCTACTAGAAATAATATAACACATGATGATGCAAAGTCACACAGGGAATGTTTAAAGTTGAACCCAGCAATGGCAGGAAAATGTCAAACGTGATAACTGCTGTAAATGCCTCTGATAGCAGGGTGCACATGCAGACTTCAATTATGTAAATTGCAACTCTCGAGGCAGACATGTTTTGTTGTAAATGTCATCTGATGCAAAAGGCAATTTTCTAGCTTAGTAGAGAGCAGCCTGTAAATAGTGGCGGATTTAAAGTTGGGTGCAAGCTTGTGAAGCCCAACTCCAAACCTTTTGGATACACAATATCTATTATTAATCATTTCTTATCAAGAAGATGTGATTAAAAGGAAATTACACTCCATAATGGAGCATGTATAATTTGTTTAGTTGGACCAGACTTAACAACCTGAAAAGAAGACCAACATGTTTGTCGCCAACAAAGGTCAGGGTTCTAAGGTCGTTTTGACGTCATCTCGACACGTAGTGCTTTCCAGGTCATCCTGGACTGATCCATGAAGCAAAGCGGCTCATTTCCATGACCACTTTCTGGCATGTTCAGCAATGATGTCATCGTCTGTATTCATTTTTCAAAGGTATGCAGCTGATCTACTGTCTGCTTTTTAAAATCGGATCCTTGTGTTGTGTGGCACGGGCCTCGCTGGAGAATGTGACGATGAGTCTTATTTCTACGGCTTTCTCAAATTTTCATAGAGAGTTTCCAAAATCTGGAAGAGGAAAAGCAAACACCACTTAAAAAATCCACAGCAGCACACACGTGATCTGCAGCCAAGATGAAGTGGAAACAATCAGAGGGGGGGGGAAAAAGTGATATTTTTAGTAAAGATTGCACAATGTTGAGTTGAGTTTGTGTTTATTCCCGAACATGCATGCAACATAATACATCACAATTTCCAGTTTCTCTATTCAAGGGGACGGCTTGGCGAAGTTGGTTGAGTGGCTGTGCCAGCAATCTGAGGGTTACTGGTTCAATCCCCACCTTCTACCATCTTAGTCACGTTTGGTGTGTCCTTGAGCAAGACACTTCACCCTTGCTCCTGATGGGACCTGGTTAGCGCCTTGCATGGCAGCTCCCACCGTCACTGTGTGAATGGGCGAATGTGTAAATACTGTCAAAGCACTTTGGGCTCCTTAAAAAGGGGTAGAAAAGCGCTATACAAGTACAACCCATTTACCATTCAACATGTTTGAAAAGGAGTAGGTTTAGTATTTTATTTAATCCTTCCCATTTTCTTTTACATAGCAGTTCCTAAAACTTTTGTTCACTTCTTGTTCTCAATGTATTCACAATATACTCCATAAGTAATAACAATACTATATAAATAAATAATAATTAGTGAAATAAGTTATATTTCATATGGTGAGATAAGTATGATTATCTAGAAAATTGATTTATGAATGAAATAATGTTACATTTACAGGAGGAGTAGTGACGGCACAGTTCAACAAGGGGGTGGTGTAGCTCTCTCTCTCTCTCTCTATATATATTCCAAAGACATGCACCTGGGGATAGGTTGATTGGCAACACTAAATTGGCCCTAGTGTGTGAATGTGAGTGTGAATGTTGTCTGTCTATCTGTGTTGGCCTTGCGATGAGGTGGTGACTTGTCCAGGGTGTACCCCGCCTTCCGCCCGATTGTAGCTGAGATATGCGCCAGCGCCCCCCGCGACCCCAAAAGGGAATAAGCGGTAGAAAATGGATGGATGGATGGATATATATATATATATATATATGTCTTAATTGGATTATCCAGAGAATAGCGCTCGATACCGTGGTGGAGCGCAATATATGTATGTGTGGGAAAAAAACCATAAGACTCTTTCCTCTCTACCGAACTGTTTCATGAGGGGTTCCCTCAATCATCAGGAGATTTCTCCTGATGATTGAGGGAACCCCTCATGAAACAGACACGGGAACAAGGAAGTCACAGGGAGAGAACAAGTATGCGGGAGGGAAGCAAGACACGAGATGCTTACTATGTAACATAGGATTACGTTCCAGCGCAGGATCCTTGGGTCCACTGGTTCTTAAACTACTCTCCGTCATCAGTCCCAAGTGTGCTGAATGCTGATCGCCCGCAGCCTTGCCGGCGTGTGGGCGTGATGCGGCCAGCGCGAGCAGGAGCGTGTCCTGTTGTGCTTCCAATGGAAGTGCTGGCAGCCCTTGTTGCAGATGACAACCGGGATCGAGCCCGCGCTGTGACAAATAAATTCAGAATTTTTATCATGGTTCTTCTTTGTATTTTGTAAGCACTTTAAGTTTGAAGAGTTTCTTGAAGTGGATTATATTAGTACGTTGTTTGATTTCTTTACTTAATTCATTCAATAATTCAATTCCACATACTGATATACTGAAGGTCTTAAGTGTTGTACGTGTGTACACATGTTTTAAACTACATTTTTCTGTAAGATTATATTTCTCCTTTAACTAGGAGTTGGGAAAAAAAGAAAATGTTAGGAAATATATTATTTATAATCATTTAAAAAAATACTGTAAATGATACTCTTTCTGGCATCAACACTATGACGGGGTTCGGCAGCCGCAATCGGGTATTTAGCGCCCCCCTAGTGGCTCCCTGGAGCTTTTTTAAAAATGTATGGAAATGGTAAAGATGGTAGAAAAATATAGTTTTAGTTTTAATATGGTTTCTGTAAGAGAGCAAACATGACACAAACATTACTGATTGTTGGAAATCCCACTGTTTATATTAAACATGCTTCACTGAGGAGAGGAGTTGGCAAGCGCTGTTTTCTCCTACTAATTTTGGCGGTCCTTAAACGCATCATAGTTTGTTTATATGCTTGCACACCTTTCTCTGACGCTGCCACAATAAGACGTGTTTTATGCCACTCCGTTGTCTAATTTTGTCCGCCAAACACGTCATACTGTGTGATAATGCACAAAGGTAAGCTTTGTTGATGTTATTGACTTGTGTGGAGTGCTAATCAGGCATATTTGGTCACTGCTTGACTGCAAGCTAATCAATGCTAACATGCTATTGCATCATCATGCCTCGTTTGTAGTTATATTTGAGCTCATTTAATTTCCTTTACTTATGTCCTTGGTGTATTTAATTTATATTTGCATGTCTCATCATGACACATTATCTGTATGTAATATTGGCTGCATGTCTGATAGTTGTTTGTGTGCCATTTTGTTCCAGGCCACAGCAAACATTACATTGCTTGTCATAGATTGTAATAAATCCATGAGAAGAAGACAACCTGCAGTTTCCTTTAACTTGGCCACAATACCCAGCAATATGTTCGGAGGACAAAAGGTAAACCCAGGAACGCCATTTCTACCATCAAGCATGGTTGTGGTAGTATTATGTTTTGGGCCTGTTTTGCTGCCAATGGAACTGGTGCTTTACAGAGAGTAAATGGGACAATGAAAGATGAGAATTACCTCAAAATTTTTCAGGACAACCTAAAATCATCAACCCGGAGGTTGGGTCTTGCGCGCAGTTGGGTGTTCCAACAGGACAATGACCCTAAACACACGTCAAAGTTTTAAAGGAATGGCTAAATCAGGCTAAAATTAAGGTTTTATAAAGGTCTTCCCAAAGTCCTGACATAAACGTGTGGACAATGCTGAAGAAACAAGTCCATATCAGAAGACCAACAAATTTAGCTGAACTGCAGCAATTGTGTCAAGAGGAGTGATCAAAAATTAAACCAGAAACTTGCCAGAAGCTTGTGGAAGGCTACCAAAAGCGCCTTATTGCCGTGAAACTTGCCAATGGACTTGTAGAATACTAAAATCCTGAATTAAATGTGTGGACAATGCTGAAGAAACAAGTCCATGTCTGAAAACCAACAAATTTAGCTGAACTGCACCAATTTTGTCAAGAGGAGTGGTCAAACTTCAACCAGAAGCTTGTGGATGGCTACCAGATGTGCCTTATTGCAGTGAAACTTGCAAAGGGACATATATACCTTATTTCCTTGAATAGCCGCTGGGCATGTAATATGCACCTGCCTTGAATTACTGCCGGGCAAAACTCGCTCGCCAAATTAATAAGCGCATGCTTACTTTTACCGCCGGGTCAAATTCGTGACGTCACGAGTGACGCTTCCCCTGCTGTTATTTTCAAAATGGCGGAGGAGTCTTAAAATGCCTTTACTGTGTGTAAACCTGGCGTCTTGTTCCACAGCCGTACAGATCACAGTAATTGTTGTGATATAAAACTATTTTAACACTCTTACTATGTGCCACACTCTGTGAACCCACACCAAATAAGAATAACAAACACATTTCTGGAGAGTATTGGCTCTGTGGCACATTATAAATGCAGCATAGGGATTACCCATAATGCTGTGCATCCGTGACTCTTGGATATATTATACACGCCCCCCCCAACCCCTTCTTCCTTGATGTCGCTTCTAAACAACTCTGCTAACTCCATAGGTATGCACCGCTTCCTCTTGTCCTTTTCTGCTGCATATTTCACTACGTCCAGCTTGTAATCTGCAGTATATGATTTCCTTTTCGGTCCAATTTTTGTTCAGCCCTTCTCGGTTTATAGAAGTTACCGCCAACGATAAAATTATCCATTTTAATAGCTACGGCAGTAGCATATAGCAGTTAGCATTCCATGACCCACAATGAACTTCTGCAAATTGTTATTTGTTGACGTGTGTGTGACGATTGCTGACGTGTGTGTGACGATTACTGATATTTTCTTAGTCTCTTCAGCGAATTAGATAAATAATATTATTTGATATTTTACGGTAATGTGTTAATAATTTCACACAGAAGTCGCACCGGAGTATATGTCGCACCCCCGGCCAAACTATGAAAAAAACTGTGACTTATAGTCCGCAAAATAAGCTATGTTCTTTACAAGTGTATGTAAACTTTTGACCATGACTGAACCAACCGGGACCTTAATTTATTACACTTCTGAGTCTTATTTGCAAGTATTCTATATTCTAGAATAGACTTTCTATGCATTTGCAATTCTAAAACTTTAGATGGCAGTAATGTATATGTTATGGTGTGTTACTGAGCTAGGAAGTATTATCAGAATCTTTTTCTTTTTTGCCGAATACATGTAAACAAAGGAATTTGTGTGGTGTATTGGTGTGAAAACATCTAACGTGAGGAATAAAGCCAAAATATAAAGAACTTAGGTAAAATAAAATATAAGAAGCAACTAGCAATAAAAAAAATATAATGCCCCCCGCGACCCCAAAAGGGAATAAGCGGTAGAAAATGGATGGATGGATGGATAATATTTTTATAAAACATAATTACAAAAAAAAAAAAACACTCACAAAATGTATAAAAGTTGCAATGGGGTGCAAGTAAGTAATAATGTAAAGTCCAGTGAGCGGTAATGTAACACATAAACGGATGTTTTGTCAGTGTGAGGCTGATGAGAGTTGTGTTATGTGGAAGGAGAGGGACAGGCAGGGACATTGTTGATTAGTCTCATAGCAGAGGGAAAGAGACTGTTTTTCAGTCAAGACGTTTTGTCCCTGATGGACTGCAGCCTTCTGACCAGAGGGAAGGGTCTCAAACAGTCCATGTGAGAGGGGTCGGCTGCAATCTAATCTGAACACCTCCAGGACCTCAGGGTCCTGGAGGTGTTCAGATTAGATTGCAGCCATTGACCTTCTCTGCAGAGAGGATGATTCGTTTTCGTCTCATGCACTTGTCTGTCGCTGTTGTGCTGCATACCAGACTTTGAAGTAAGAGTGTGCCATCGTGGTCATTTGCAACTTGAACTTTTTCAGCTGCCGCAGAAAGTACATTCTCTGCTGTCCTTTTTTGATGAGAGAGGTGATGTTCAGCTGCCACTTGAGATCCTTGGTGATTGTTGTCCCCTGGAAGTGGAAAAACTCCACAGTAGACACCGTAAAGTCACCAATGACGATGCAGCTGCGGATGGCAGTGTTTTTTTCTAAAAACCTCAACCATCTCCACTGTCTTCCCCACCAGAGATGAGTCCAATGAGTGTGGTGTCGTCGGAAAACTCGAGGAGCTTGACAGACTGGTGACTAGAGGTGAAGCTGTTGGTATACAGCAGGGGTCACCAACCTTTTTGAAACCAAGAGCTACTTCTTGGGTATTGATTAATGCGAAGGGCTACCAGTTTGATACACACTTAAATTAATTGCCAGAAATAGCCAATTTGCTCAATTTACCTTTTAATAAATAAATATATATATATATATATTTTTTTTATATATATATATAAAAATGGGTATTTCTGTCTGTCATTAGGTCGTACATTTTTTTCCTTTCACGGAAGTTTTTTTGTAGAGAATAAATGATGAAAAAAACACTTAATTGAACGGTTTAAAAGAGGAGAAAACACGGAAAAAAAAACAAAATAAAATTTTGAAACATAGTTTCTCTTCAATTTCGACTCTTTAAAATTCAAAATTCCATCGAAAAAAATTAAGAGAAAAACTAGCTAATTTGAATCTTTTTGAAAAAATTCAAAACATTTATGGAACATCATTAACAATTTTTCCTGATTAAGATTAATTTTATAATTTTGATGACATGTTTTAAATAGGTTAAAATCCAATCCGCACTTTGTTAGAATATATAACAAATTGGACCAAGCTATATTTCTAACAAAGACAAATCATTATTTCTTCTAGATTTTCCAGAACAAAAATTTTAAAACAAATTCAAAAGACTTTGAAATAAGATGTAAATTTGATTGTACAGATTTTCTAGATTTGCCAGAATAATTTTTATGAATTTTAATCATAATAAGTTTGAAGAAATATTTCACAAATGTTCTTTGTCGAAAAAACAGAAGGTAAAATGAAGAATTAAATTAAAATGTGTTTATTATTCTTTACAATAAAAAAAAAATACTTGAACATTGATTTAAATTGTCAAGAAAGAAGAGGCAGGAATTTAAAAGGTAAAAAGGTATTTGTGTTTAAAATCCTAAAATCATATTTAAGGTTGTATTTTTTTCTTCAAACTGTCTTTCTGAAAGTTATAAAAAGCAAAGTAAAAAAATAAATGAATGTATTTAAACAAGTGAAGACCAAGTCTTTAAAATATTTTCCTGGATTTTCAAATTCTATTTGAGTTTTGTCTCTCTTAGAATTAAAAATGTCGAGCAAAGCGAGACCGGCTTGCTAGTAAATAAATACAATTTTTAAAAAATAGAGGCAGCTCACTGGTAAGTGCTGCTATTTGAGCTATATTTAGAACAGGCCAGCGGGCTACTCATATGGTCCTTACGGGCTACCTGGTGCCCGCGGGCACCGCGTTGGTGACCCCTGGTATACAGGGAGAAGAGCAGAAGGGAAAGAAAACAGCCTTGAGGGGAGTGCTAATGGTCCTGCTGTCCGAGACATTCTTCCCAAGCTTCACCTGCTTTCTCCTGTCTTTGATTTACCAGCTGATGGGGTCATGCACGGTTAGCTGAAACAGCCTGTCCTGGAGCAGCGTATTGTATTGAAAGCAGAGCTAAAGTCCACAAAACCGATTCTGACGCACGTTTCTGCTGAGTCCAGATGCTTGAGGATAGAGTGGAGGGCCAATTTGACAGCGTCATCAGCATACCTGTTTTCTCGGTAGAACTGTAGAGGCTCCAGGAGGAGGTTAGTGATGTCTTTGGGGTGTTTAAGGCGCTCAAAAGACTTAAAGGGGAACATTATCACAATTTCAGAAGGGTTTAAACCAATAAAAATCATTTCCCAGTAACTTATTTTATTTTTCGAAGTTTTTTTCAAAATTTTACCCATCGTGAAATATCCTGAAAAAAGGCTTTAAAGTGCCTGATTTTTGCTATCTGTAAATCCACCCGTCCATTTTCCTGTGACGTCACATAGTGATGCCAATTCAAACAAACATGGCGGATAGAACAGCAAGATATAGCAACATTAGCTCGGATTCAGACTCGGATTTCAGCGGTTTAAGCGATTCAACAGATTACGCATGTATTGAAACGGATGGTTGGAGTGTGGAGGCAGATAGTGAAAATGAAATTGAAGAAGAAACTGAAGCTATTGAGCTAATAGCTATTGAAGCTATTCGGCGATAGCCTTCTAACCAACGATTGCTTTCTTTTGACCACTGGAGCAACTTAAATCCGTCGATTGGTATGTGTTTGTTTGGCATTAAATGTGGGTGGAGGGAAAGGCTGGATGCAAATATAGCTACAAATGTACATACAGCTAGCCTAAATAGCGTGTTAGCATCGATTAACTGGCAGTCATGTTTTGACCAAATTGTCTGATTAGCACATAAGTCAATAACATCAACAAAACTCACCTTTGTGATTTCGTTGACTTTATCGTTGGAAATGCATCTGCATTCAGTGTCGCAGGATATCCACAAATTCTTGCCATTTCTGCCATGTTAGCATCGATTAGCATGCCACGTAAGACAACTTGAATCCGTCCCTGATCGTGTTGTTACACCCTCCGACAACACACCGACGAGGCATAATGTCTCCAAGGTACGGAAAACAGTCGAAAAAACGGAAAATAACAGAGCTGATTTGACTTGTGTGTGTAATGTGTTTGAGAAAATGGTGGATTGCTTCCCATTGTAACGTCACGGGTAAAAGGTCATCGCTCTGACAGCCAACAATTGAAAGGCGTTTAATGGCCAAATTCACCCTTTTAGAGTTTGGAAATCGGTTAAAAAAACACATGGTCTTTTTTCTGCAACATATTAACGCTTACATAGGTCTGGTGATAATGTTCCCCTTTAATCACCCCACAGGTCAGGGCGAAAGGGTCTGTAGTCATTAAGTCCAGTGATTATTGTTTTTTTGGGACACCAATGACGGTGGTGGAGTAGAAACAGGCTGGGACTTGGCATGTCTCCAGTGAGGTGTTAAAGATGTTTGTGAAGACTGGAGACCGCTGACCATCACAGTGCTTCAAGGCGGAGGGAGAGACAGTCTGAACCAGTTGTTTCGCAGGGGGTTCTGCCTCTTGAAGATCGTGTTTTCATGTCTTTCATTGACTGAAAAACATGTTGCTGGAATAAGGTGTATTTAGCATCATCTGTGAAAACCAACCGTTCCCATCCAACCTGATTGAGCTTGAGAGGTGCTGCAAAAAGGAAACTGCCCAAAGATAGGTGTGCCAAGCTTTTGGCATCGTATTCAAAAGACTTGAAGCAAACATTTCTGGCAAAGGTGCATACACAAAGTATTGAGCAAAGGCTTGGAATACATATGTATATGTGATTTCTTAGGTTTTTATCTTAAATACATTTGCAAAAAAAAAAAAAACGTGAATACTTTCCAGATACACTCTATGTGGCACAGCCTATGTAAATTACCATTAAGCCAGCAACGTTTTGTAAAAGTATAGCCTTACTGTACAGTCAAGTGATTTTTCTATCAGGCATACTTGCTTTGTTGGCACTTACAATTGTAACATTAGCTTTAGAGGCAATACGACTAAGGGCCTGATTTACAAAAGGTTTGCGTGTACTAAAACAAGTGCAAACTTGACAGCACATATAGACCTGATCTACTAAATGTGTGCAAAGTGGATTGCAATCAATTTTGCGTCTCTGTCTTTAATAATATGCAAAATATAGGCTAATTGTCAAAACACCCACAATTTCCGGGAGGAAAAGATGTGAATATATTGTTCAGCACGTGCAATGTTATTCATCAGGACTCATCATTGTTTTGCGTGTCAGAAAGAAGTACTACCTGACACAGACGCACACGGTTGTGAGACAAGAGGTGCTACCGCTGCAAAGACAGACGATGGACAGAGAATCTTCTGTACTACATGTGTGTTTGAACATATTTGGACAGTCAGAAAAAAAAAAGACATATCGTCTATTCAGCAATTTCCTTTTATAATGTTATAGCTGCTGGATGAGTTAGGGGGATGATTAAAATTAATTTCAATTGATGCATTTTAGATGTCTGCTGTAATTTATTTATTTTGAATTTATGTTGGAAATACATTACTATAATATTTCTGAGATATAAAAAGCTGTCTCTCATTACGTATTTTCTTTCCACCGGCTGCCCTGTTTCTAATACTAGTAACTGTAGAATACCCGTGTTTCCGAGACATGTGAGCAGTACTTGATCATTTTAACTTGAAAGTATTTGTACAAGTTTTCACTAGACAACTCACAACACAGCCTTCCACAACATGTTCCTTCAAGTGAGCTATTAAAAACGAGCCTTAAATGCTACGTACCTGTTAAAAAGATGCTTGCAATCAGTTCCGGCAGACTTAAACACACAGCATGGTTCATTTCCATGCAGTTTGTAATGAAACACAAAGACATAACCCCTCAGTGTCTGAAACGACTAGTCACAAAAATACAAGAAAATATGTTGTTAGCCAACAGTTAACTAATCTAATGTTTTAACACAAACTCCTAAAACAAAGTATGCTGTAAAAATAAATGTACAATTGACAAAATCTTTAATTTAGACATAATAATATACTGAACAAAAATATAAATGGATTTTTCAGGAGTTGAACTCAAAAATCTCAAACTTTTACAATATACACATTACATATTTCTCTCAAATATTGTTCACAAATCTGTCTAAATCTGTGCTGGTGAGCAATTCCTTCCATGCCAAGAAAATCCAACACACCTCACAGGTGTGGCATATCTAGATGCTGATTAAACAGCATGATTATAGCACAGGTGTGCCTTAGGCTGCCCACAATAAAAGGCCATACTGAAATGTGCAGTTTTGCTTTATTGTGGGCCTGGGGGGTCAGAAAAGTAGTCATCTGCTTTGTGGCCAAACAGCAACATTTTTGTTTCGTCTGACCACAGAACTTTCCTCCAGAAGGTCAGATAAAACACAAATTGAGCTGTTTGGCCACAATACCCAGCAACATGTCTGGAGGAGAAAAGGTGAGGCCTTTAATCTCAGGAACACCACACCTACCGTCAAGCATAGTTGTGGAAGTATTATGCTCTGGGCTTGTTTTGCTGCCAATGGAACTGGTGCTTTACAGAAAGGAAAAGGGACAATGAAAAAGGAGAATTACCTCCAAATTCTTCAGGACATCCTAAAATCATCAGATGGGTGTTCCAACATGAAAATGACCCCAAACACATGTCAAAAGTGGTAAAGGAACGGCTAAATCAGGCTAAAATTAAGGTTTTATAAAGGTCTTCCCAAAGTCCTGACATAAACGTGTGGACAATGCTGAAGAAACAAGTCCATATCAGAAGACCAACACATTTAGCTGAACTGCAGCAATTGTGTCAAGAGGAGTGATCAAAAATTAAACCAGAAACTTGCCAGAAGCTTGTGGAAGGCTACCAAAAGCGCCTTATTGCCGTGAAACTTGCCAAGGGACATGTAACCAAATATTAAAATTGCTGAATGTATACTTTTGACCCAGCAGATTTGGTCACATTTTCAGTCGACCCATGATAAATTCATAAAAGAACCAGACTTCATGAATGTTTTTTATGACCAACAAGTATGTGCTCCAATCACTCTATCACAAAAAAATAAAAGCTGTACAAATTATTGGAAACTCAAGACAGCCATGACATTATGTTCTTTACAAGTGTATGTAAACTTTTAAACATGAATTTATATACGTTTTATTTACTTTACTTTTTATCAACATTTTCATTTTCCAGAGGTAACACTCCTGAAAGAATCAATAAAGTACTATCTATCTATCTATCTATCTATCTGTCTATCTGTCTATCTGTCTATCTGTCTATCTGTCTATCTGTCCATCTGTCCATCTGTCCATCTGTCTATCTATCTATCTATCTATCTATCTATCTATCTATCTATCTATCTATCTATCTATCTATCTATCTATCGACAGTGGGGCAAAAAAGTATTTAGTCAGCCAGCGATTGTGCAAGTTCTCCCACTTAAAATGATGACAGAGGTCTATAATTTTCATCATAGGTACACTTCAACTGTGAGAGACAGAATGTGAAAAAAAAATCCAGGAATTCACATTGTAGGAATTTTAAAACAATTTATTTATAAATTATGGTGGAAAATAAGTATTTGGTCAGCCATTCAAAGCTGTCACTGATGGAAGGAGGTTTTGGCTCAAAATCTCACGATACATTGCCCCATTCATTCTTTCCTTAACACAGATCAATCGTCCTGTCCCCTTAGCAGAAAAACAGCCCCAAAGCATGATGTTTACACCCACATGCTTCACAGTAGGTATGGTGTTCTTGGGATGCAACTCAGTAATTTTCTTCCTGTAAACACGACGAGTTGAGTTTATACCAAAATGAATACATGGATGATACAGCAGAGGATTGGGAGAATGTCATGTGGTCAGATGAAACCAAAATAGAACTTTTTGGTATAAACTCAACTCGTCGTGTTTGGAGGAAGAAGAATACTGAGTTGCATCCCAAGAACACCATACCTACTGTGAAGCATGGGGGTGGAAACATGCTTTGGGGCTGTTTTTCTGCTAAGGGAACAGGACGATTGATCCGTGTTAAGGAAAGAATGAATGGGGCCATGTATCGTGAGATTTTGAGCCAAAACCTCCTTCCATCAGTGAGAGCTTTGAATGGTTGACCAAATACTTATTTTCCACCATAATTTACAAACAAATTCTTTAAAATTCCTCCAATGTGAATTCCTCGATTTTTTTTTTTCACATTCTGTCTCTCACAGTTGAAGTGTACCTATGATGAAAATTATAGACCTCTGTCATCATTTTAAGTGGGAGAACTTGCACAATCGCTGGCTGACTAAATACTTTTTTGCCGCACTGTATCCTATCTATCTATCTATCTATCTATCTATCTATCTATCTATCTATCTATCTATCTATCTATCTATCTATCTATCTATCTATCTATCTATCTATCTATCTATCTATCTATCTATCTATCTATCTATCTATCTATCTATCTATCTATCTATCTATCTATCTATCTATCTATCTATCTATCTATCCATCTACTTGCAGCTTGTATATAAAACGTTGACGGAGAGTTTTGAAGTAGTTTTAGAGGGCTTTGAAGGCTGCAATGGTGACTTCCATTAGTCGCATCTTGCAAGCGTTTTCCTAGGAAAAAAAAGCCGCGTGTTCTTGTCACACATAATAATTTTGAATGATGGGCAAAAAAAGAAAAAAAAAATGCAGTTCCCCTTTAAAACAGACATTTTGAGGTGGGGTAATAGTTTCGTTGTAATGCAAAATCTATATAAATGCAGTAAAAAGTGTTTTGGTTCTTACAATGTTTTGGGGTAATTTGTTTTTGTGTATTCCTGCTCATAAACAAACCCAAACTCTTGTAAATATAACTTCTTCCCCAAGCCGAATGCACGAGTTCTCACTGAAGTATCCCAAAATGCAGCCTCTGGTCATCTCTCCGTCGGGACTTTAATGACATTACCAGGTTACCTCTTAAAAAGTATTTTGGCCTTTTCATGTTTATGTCCCATAATTTAGCTTTTAGACTGCTCTAGTGTCTTTTAGCAAGCTGAGGCAGCAAATCCCACGGGAAGACAAACTGTCTACACCTCCTTTATCCTCATGTGGCAGCCATCACACTTTTTAAACTGTTTTCATTCTGCTGGTCTTTGCTGCGTGTTAAAGGTCAAAGTCCACAGTGAATGTTGACAATGGCCATTCATACGCTTAATGACACATTTCCAGATCATAATCTGGATATCATTACAAACATAACATCAGTTTGAACTGCAATTGGTATTTGTATTATGCAACTGGTTTGATTTAGATCTGTGTTTTAAGCAAACACTTACTCCGTCACTGGGTCAATGCCAGGTTGAAAACTTTAATCAGTCTTTTTGTCCAAAAACAGAAAAGAATATTTGTTGTACAAAAGTTTTTCTTCCTGTCATGACCTGCCTGACCAGATGATACAAAAAATGACCATCTGGACAAAAAGCACAAGTTGGGTGAAAGGGAGACAGAATATCATAAATTCAATAGGACGACGCAATGACACCAGTACAAAAAAATGATGTGGTTGTAAGTTTGTTAGTTGCCACAACAAGAATCTGTGGCTAGTGGTTAGTGCGACCGCCCGGATAGTAAGTGTGTTGATGTTTGGCATTAATCACACATTCCTGAGAAGTAAAACAGGGGGTGACAGACTGGTGGCGCTTTCAAGGTTAAAGTACAAATTCAACGGAACCCATATTGTCAAATAAATATATGACTTCTGCAGATGGCGAAAAAACATGACAGCACAAGATCTGCGATTGGAAAAACCTGCATAGAAATTTTACCTACTGGAACCTCAGCACCCAATTTCCCTTTGATTAATTCCCTGTGCCTTTGTTGACTAAGACGGAGTAGCTGATCATTTACACGTCATAACATTTTCAATATAAATTTGCAATACAACCATCATAAAGTAGGGGATGATGGGTTTGGTCGTCACACTGTTTACTCTCGTGTGAATTGCTCAGCATCAAAACATCTTTCAATAGTCATTTTTCCATTAAGGCGTTAACTTGAATTGTGTATCCGGCTCATTTTCTTTCTCATAGTAACAAAGGGGTGATACATTTTTAAAAACACTCTGACCCATTGTGACAACTAACCCCCGTCACTGGGATGGTTTTCTAAAAAATGGCAAAAAAGCAGTAGTAAATGTGAAATCTGAATTGCACACACAAGCTGACAAATACATAACTTAATGCAAACACAAAACAAGCAACGACAGGAAAAGACATCTTCAGGCCAGACTACTGTGACATGTATGGATACAGTATATGAGTTTATGTGACAAGTTTGACAACCAACCCCAGAAAGAATGTGGCGTCTAACCTCAACTGGAGATTGTAGCTAGTAGAGATGCGCGGATAGGCAATTATATCATCCGCATCCGCTTCACCAAAATCGTCATCCACCCGCCGCCCACCCGAAACCAACATTTCATCGGGACCGTACCCGCCCGCCAACTGCCCGCTGAATTACATAAGAGTTTGGCCACCTTTACCACTCACAGCGCTATTTAACACTGTTTCACAGAGTAATGTAGTCAATTGGAGCCGCTAATGTTCTCGCGACTATTCAGTGACATTCATCCTGATGACAAGAATATGGGCATGCTGTGAAGCCATTGCCTTAGACACCTTCAACAACATGTACGAACTGATTGTTGGTCCGGCATCATGTTGTGTGCAGCCTCCGTAATCTCACGTATGAGATTGAAAGGCATACTGGGTGATACAGAGTACACTGATGGTTGTGATATAAACAACTTTAACACTTTCTAATATGCGACACGCTATGAAGCCACACAATACAAGATTGACACACATTTCGGGAGAACATCCTCACAGTAACACAACATAAACGCAACACAACTAATACCCATAATCCTTTGTATTCATGACACTTCCTGAATATGTTTTACAGCCCCGCACCGACGCACGTTTCTTAATTGGTGTGGCTTCACAGCGTGGCGCATATTACTAAGAGTGTTAAAATTGTTTATATCACAACCATTAGTGTACTCTGTGTCACCCAGTATGCCTTGCAGTCGTGTGCGTGTTTCCGCGGAAGCCACACACAACATGATGCTGGACTGACAAGCAGATCGTGCATGTAGAAGGCGACAAAACCAATTGCTTCATAGCACGCACTAATGTTTAATATCTGGGTGACTGCTGGCAGTCATTCAAGAGTATAATAGCGTCTCCTATTGACTTCTTCGCTTTATGAAACGGGTCTTAAATGGCTCTTTGAATGGCATAGGATACCGATCCTAGAACCATGTATATCAAATGTCTCCGGATGGTTCAACCGCCACCTGCCCGAATCTAATTAAAATCTATTTTTTCGTCATGTCAACCGCCCGACCCGCGGTTTACCCGCGGACTCCGCGGATGAGACCGCAAACCGCGCATCTCTAGTAGCTAGTGTCAAGGTTTACAACTAGTCATGGTTATGCTTATTGTGTTAGTTTATTTTGAACATGAGTACAATTACAATATGATATATTACATATTTCCAGTTTCTCATTACGGCATGTCCAAAAAGGTTATTTAATCTCATAACGCTCTAAAACAGGGGTGTCAAACGTACGGCCCGCGGGCATGAACAAGTTTTATCCGGCCCACGGGAAGAGTTTGCCAAGTATGAAAATGCGCCGGAATTTTTGAATGAAAGAAACTGCTGTTCTAAATGTTTCCACTAGATGTCCCAATAGCAATTTTTTGTATCTTTGATGCCATGCCTGTAAATCAGTTTTATGTTTGATCATGTTAATGTTTTGTTTTTGGACTTTTGTTTCCCGTTTTGCACTTCCTGGTTTTGTTTTACTCATTAGTTTCCACCTGGTCTCCAAGTCACGCCCCTGTCCTCAGCCTCACACCTGTTAGTAATCATCATCACAGTCATTATTTATACCATTCTGTTTCTGTCCTCGTCCTGGGAACTTTGCTGTTGCTACCTGCTCCTTGCCAACCTTCATGCCTTGCCACGCTGTCTATTGTTTCGACCACGCCACGTAAGATTTTGTTTGTATTTATGCCTCAGTGCATGTTTTTGGTTTGTTCTGTACCATAGATAGTATTTTTTGTTTATTTGTATATAGTCCTGCCATTGTGCTGTTTTGTTTGGAGTTTAGCCTAGTTTATTATCCGCCATTGAGCTCGTCCTTTGTTTTCCTGTTTTTGTATTATAGTGTGTACATAAATTAATCATGTACCTTAATTCACGCCTGGCTCGTCCCAAATATTCTCTGCATCGAAGAAGCAATACGAATCCAAGTCAAAGTCCTGACATTTGTAGATTATGCTACATATGTAAGAAAAAATAAACAAACATATGATGTTAGTGCACCAGTCGAGGAAAATGACCAAACTACGTAAATAACCTGTAATTTCATTTTGATATTGTTTTGTTTTTGATAGATTGAAAATTAACACAAATGTGTTGACTGATGAACATTATCAAATAATTTATTCAAAAAGTATAAATAACGTCAAATAAAGATAGAATACTATTAACCGTGATATGTAAGTGTAAAAAAAACCCAACTACATTGTGATTTGTACATTTTCAGAATGTGCTCGTTTCATTTTTAAGCAAATAAAACATTCTGAAGTTGTCTTTATTTTTAAGTTATCATGACGTGATTTTACCAGTCCGGCCCACTTAGGAGTTGATTTTTCGCCATTGTGGCCCCTGATTAAAAAAAATTGACACCTCTGCTCTAGACTATATCCTTCCCTTTACACTTGAAGTCTAGTTGAGTTGTAAAACTACTTTGTGTAAAAGCCTAAAGGACAAATACACATGAGCTGAATATTTACAATTTGACATGAACAAATGAAAACGTCCTCACATCCCAAGTTTAGCTTTTTTACTCTCGAGCAGGGGTCTTCAACCTTTTTACAGCCTGAGACTCCCAAACTGATGGAGAAATGCAAGTACCCAGCACTTCCTCTTCTTTCTATTCCCTGCTGCTCCGGTCTGGCTGCGCCAAACATTAAATAAACCCATTTAATAAAGTCCATTATATGCAATTATTATATTCAGTCCATTATATTCAATTATTATATTCAAAACTGTATCATCAAAACTGTAGCTGCCAATACAATGTTCTGCAGAAAAGAGATATTATATCAGATTGGAGGTAGGGTTTTTTACTTATATATTTCGCCTGGGTTGTTGCATTTTTGTTGTGTTTTACTTGATTGTAAAATATGTCAAACGAGTGGGTGGTCTGAGAAGTTAAAGATGAGCGACAATCATGTTACCAATAATGTTTTATCGTTCATAGCTAATAAAGTAAATCCCACATTCTTTGTTTTGATGTACATTTTGGTTCAGTTTCGTTCAGTAATAAAAACGTATCATTCATTTTCCGTTTTTTTGGGTGGTTGTACATAACATTTTTAGCATTCTTTCAGACATCATGGTCTGTTTTTGAATTAGAGTTCCTAAAAAAGGGGACCCAAGCCCACATACCGTACAGCAGATGTTCACATGCACACCCGCCCCCAGACACATATTTTTCTCTCAGTTTGACCACAGAGTCAAAATAAATGCCCAGGTCTGCTTTAAAAGATTGAAGTAATGTTTTGTGGGACTTGATTGCCAACATGGAAACACATATATTCTCCTGAAAGGTAACATGTTACCTTCCTGTATTGCAAAAGACTGAACAAAATGATGTTTGATTTTCTTGTTGTTGTCAGATGCTAGTAAAGGAATTTATGGGAAACACTGAATAATTTAATGTCACAGTTGTTTTCTGCTGTGAATTGCTTTTAAATAGGCCAAGAAGACAAAGCCGTATCATTCGGAGAGCATACATATGGTCTTCCCGGGTGCCACAGCGAACCAAAAAAAGCCTTCCTTACAGAGACTAAACCGACAGGGAGCCAGTGCTCATTTGCCATTGAGAGCATGTCATCCGAGATAAAAAAGGAAAAGCCGTGAAAACCAACGACGCTGAGCTCAAAGCCGATCAGTGCAAGCTGACAATACATAAATATGCTTCATAAATCGGTTAAAATCAATCTAAAGTGCACCCTGCTGACACGCCGCGAGTATCTTTGCCAAACATGCTGGTGACATTTAAGCATCCAACAAAAGAAAGCTGTCAAAAACTGAGTCGCCAACCACGAAGTGACCATCTGGCCACCCTGTCGGTTTAAAGTATAAACGAAAATTGCCAAAAACCATAACCACAGATAAAAAAGTACACAATATTATAGTATAGAAAGCCATTTCTTCCATACCTGATATTACATTTTCACTGCACGGACGGAATTGGTTGATAAAGGTGCTCTAATCACCTCTTGCATGTTTTAAAAGATATATTTTTGTGAAGTCTTTTGAGATATTTGGTAATGTGGTCAAATTTAAGTTCTAGCATCCTCTGTCCCATAGTCTGAGCAACTGACAAATAGCATGATAAATGACCAGTTAATACATTTTCTAGTAATGCGTAATTTTAATTATTACTTTTATGTAGGCTACAACACCATTACCGTTACGTATGATGTAATGTGGCATGCTACTTTTGACAAGACATCTTTAGAAAAACAGCAAATTCATGCACGCACACTCTACTACTACGGGGAATAATAAAGTGACAAATCTGAGGGTTACTGGTTCAATCACCACCTTCTATCATCCTAGTCACATCCGTTGTGTCCTTGGGCAAGACACTTCACCCTTGCTCCTGATTGGTCCTGGTGAGCGCCTTGCATGGCAGGTCCCGCTGTCAGTGTGTGAATGTGTGTGTGAATGGGCGAATGTGGAAATACTATCAAAGCGCTTTGGGCTCCTTAAAAAGGGGTAGAAAAGCGCTATACAAGTACAACCCATTTACCATTTACAATATCCTGTTTTCTGACAAAGAGAGACTCTACTATTGGCACCAAATCAGATTTTTTCTGCCCTCGAGTGACACAGATCGGATATTTTTTTTGCCAGTCCAAACGCTCCAAAGTCCTTTTGGCATCAGATTCCGGCCACACCCAGAGGTTGTCCAGAATGCGATTGTAATCCGATATTTTTAAACGCAGTGGGACCTAATTGTGACTTTTTCGTCAGCTTCGGGCGAGCTAGCGCGAAGACGCAGTCGCCTGCAGAAACTGATATTTCATCACAACAATTTTTTTTCGGAATTTAATTCCCGACTTGTCCAGGGTGTACCCCACTTTCCGCCCTATTGTATCTGAGATAGGGTCCAGCGCCCCCCGCTCACCTGTAGGGAATAAGCAGTTGAAAATGGGTGGATGGATGGAATTTGGAATTGTGGCGCATTTGCGTACATGTGAGTTAAAAAATAAAGCTGCTGTCGATCCACGCTGATGTCCGTGTTTCCTCTACTTAACAGCTATAAAAAGATTACATCCCTCCCAAATATAGTACACTATATACATTCATTCATACATCACAATACTTTACTTTATTTTCATGTAAAAATTACTCATTTTAAAGTGTTGCAACTTTTATTTAATTTCATAGTAATAGCGACTTCCTCCCAGTCAACTTCCTTTGTTTTTACTTTATCGAAGTGTGCATGCAAGTGATGTTGAGGCCACATTGGGGCCTGTTCGTGTTTACACTGGAATCTGATAAAACTGTCAATTGGAAAAAATCAGATCTCAAAAAAATTAAATTTGGTCCACTTTGGCCTACAGTGTAAACTTAGTCATTGATGTCAATCGCTTTCTTAATTATTCGTTTTTATTCATTCATTTATGTATTTATTTGACAGGGACAGTACAATTAAACATTGTTACCCACAGGTAACTGATGTCAAAGTACTTAGGACTTTTAGCCACAGGCTAATTTTCAACCCTTGTTAAAACATTCCACAGGCGCTACCATCAATAATCTACATCCAGTCCACAGACTACCAATGTGGAAATGAGTGCACCCTTGCTAATGTCACGCTCCATTTGCCAATAGGCACCGCCTTTTAAAGGGCCGCACTCGCATACTATTCTTTCTTGAAAAATCTCTCGACTGCATACACCAGATGTATATGAAAGTTAAAAAAGTAACACGTTATTTACTTTCCTCACTCATAAATTACATATTTCAAAGAAAAATTCAGTTGGTAATTTAATTACCTTTTTTGGAAATGTAACAAGTAACTGTTGTCAATATCTTTTTTAAAGTAATTTTTCTATCACTGTAATTGAGACACCTGCTTTCTATCCTGCCATTATGGCGATGCCGAGATGTGTCTCCGACATTAAGTTACCATATTTTTTGGACAATGGCGCACTTAAAATCCTTTTTTTTCCTCAAAACTCAACAGTGCACCTTATAACCTGGTGTGCCTAGTGTACAGAATAATTATGGTTGTGCTTACCGACCTCTAAGCTATTTTATTTGGTACATGGTGAAATAAGTGTAACCAGATGGCAGTCACACATAAGAGATACGTGTAGACTGCAATATGACTCAAGTAAACAACAACAAAATTGTATATGTTCCATTGAAAATATAGAACATTAAAAACGGCTTCAAAAAATGTATCAAAATGTTTTTGTACGACTTTGGTAAGCTATGAAGCCGCAACGCTTGATGACTTGTACTGTGCTTCAACATACGAGTATTATTATGGTGTTTCTGGCGTTTTGTTTTGCAATATTACGGAAAATCAACCGTTCTTACCTTCTGGTACCTGCTGATCTGTATTTGGGATCTGCATAAGTCCTAAAAATGTGCTTGCAGCCGCCTTTGTAGTCTGTGACGACATTGTAGTTGATAAGCTTCTTTTTTTTTCCATCTTCTTCTTATGGGAATTTTCATCCTCCGCGGTTGCCATTTCTAATATAAAGTGGTGTAAAGTTCTTAATTATATCTGTCATTAAACTCGCCATAAAAGCGCAAAAACATACTGCTTTGCATTATTTACCCAAGGAACTTTAGTTATTAGAGAGTTCCGTTATTGATTCAAGTAAGGTCTGAATGTCATTAAAACAGTTAGCTCCACCTTTTGACACGTCTTCCACTACCGTCCTTGCACGCTACACCGCTACAACAAAGATGACATGGAGAGGACGCTGCCAAAGGTGAGCCAAGTCTATAAGACCGCCCACAAAACGGCGTATCCTGAAGGGACGGTAAAAAAGCGGCTTGAAAATGATCTGTAAAACAAAATCCATGCAACATGTTGACCAAAGAACCACCATTACATGTTATGTAGACCACAAGGAAGTGTTTTAAATTTAGAAAATAAAAATAATAATATGACCCCTTTAATAAATCCTATAATCTGGTGCACCTTTTGTATGAACATAACCTGACTAGACCCAGAGCGCCCTATGGTGCGGAAAATACGGTAGTCCAAAAATATCTTCCGCTTGCATCTACTTTTGTATAAAAAAAATAAAAAATAATGTCTGTTTTTAATGTGAAAAAGAATATAAGTCCAGAACTGAAATTATGAGCTAAGTGCTGGCAGAACTCTCTGCCAAGTTTGAAAGTGCTGCATCTGTTAACGCTTCTTTTGCCACAAGGAATTTCCACTTCTCAGTTTCAGCACCTAAGTTCACTAATGCATAATATCACAAAAATGCTCAGTGTGTGTGTGTCAGTGTTTTTATTCAACCCATTTAAACATGAATAAAATGAAACATTAAGCGCTTTATAATTCACCAGACTCCGTTTTTGTTTTTTTGTTTTTTTTTACTTTCCTACTGCTGCCTGTTGCTTGATTAATTAAGTTTTAGCAGAATGCAAACACAGAGGTGACGACCTGCTGTGAGACTTGTGATTCTAAAAGAGGAGCTAGAGGCCATATGGCTGCAGAAATAACCAACGCACCAGTAGGCAGACGCTCCCACAAACACAGGATGAGTAAACACAGCATCCCTCTGCGGACATTAAAGCAAGTCTGCTCACACAAATATCACATCTTTCCTCCTATTCGCCCACTCTAATCTTTCACTCTATTTGTGCACACATTTTTACGTGGATAAATATTTTTACAGTGTCAGTCTGAAATATTATCTTTTTTTAGATTACAGGTATTTGTACAACGACTGCCCCGGTCCTGAGTGGAACGCTATGTGTTCGGGCTGTTGTGAGTATGATGTGATCCGCTGCAAATGCCCCCTGCAGGGGACTTCGGTGGGCTATTCTGTGCCCTGCTGCCGCAACGCCATCAACGAGTGTGACCCCTGCATCATCCATCCAGGTACGCCATTAGGAATGAGTATTGGGTACTTTTATAGGCAAATTTAATCGGTACTAATGGGTATCTATTCAAATAGACTCTTAACAATGCGAATTCTACCATATAATACTTGCAAATGAGCTTCAGAATTGTAATAAAAAAACAAGATACAGTATAACAACACTGCGACACACTTATCACAATCAGCACACAAACACAAAACTACCGAAAATTGGTAAAAGTGGTACCGTTGAGTATTGATTCCCAGGTATCATGAATTGGTACTGAATCGGTTCTAATGTGTAAGGTATGCTTCGTATACGCCATGTACAGTGGGGCAAAAAAGTATTTAGTCAGCCACAGATTGTGCAAGTTCTCCCACTTAAAATGATGACAGAGGTCTGTAATTTTCATCATAGGTACACTTCAACTGTGAGAGACAGAATGTGAAAAAAAAATACAGGAATTCACATTGTAGGAATTGTAAAGAATTTATTTGTAAATTATGGTGGAAAATAAGTATTTGGTCAACCATTCAAAGCTCTCACTGATGGAAGGAGGTTTTGGCTCAAAATCTCACGATACATGGCCCCATTCATTCTTTCCTTAACACGGATCAATCGTCCTGTCCCCTTAGCAGAAAAACAGCCCCAAATAAGTTGTTTCCACCCCCCATGCTTCACTGTAGGTATGGTGTTCTTGGGATGCAACTCAGTATTCTTCTTCCTCCAAACACGACGAGTTGAGTTTATGCCAAAATGGATACATGGATGATACAGCAGAGGATGGGGAGAATGTCATGTGGTCAGATGAAACCAAAATAGAACTTTTTGGTATAAACTCAACTTGTCGTGTTTGGAGGATGATACTGAGTTGCATCCCAAAAACACCACACCTACTGTGAAGCATGGGGGTGGAAACATCATGCTTTGGGGCTGTTTTTCTGCTAAGGGGACAGGACGATTGATCCGTGTTAAGGAAAGAATGAATGGGGCCATGTATCCTGAGATTTTGAGCCAAAACCTCCTTCCATCAGTGAGAGCTTTGAATGGTTGACCAAATACTTATTTTCCACCATAATTTACAAATAAATTCTTTAAAATTCCTACAATGTGAATAAGGAGATTTTTTTCCCCATTCTGTCTCTCACAGTTGAAGTGTACCTATGATGAAAATTACAGACCTCGGTCATCATTTTAAGTGAGAGAACTTGCACAATCGCTGGCTGACTAAATACTTTTTTGCCCCACTGTATAAAAAGTGTAATTTTTCTATAATTGATTGATTGCTTAGGTGATTTTTTTGTGTGGAAATAATTTTTTATTAACCGTGTCTTATAGCAATGGAGGTAAAACTAAATGCAGTGCTTAGCTGCTACCAGCAGAGGTGCTGCTGTTTCAATTAATGCATCCTTTCATTTTGTATCGATTGTCCCTATCGGGGTCTCGGGGGGTGCTGGAGTTTATCTCAGCTGCTAATGCAGTGACTCGCAATTATTTTCTGTCATGTCCTTAGACTGCAACCCTAGACTTTAATAGGATGTAAAGAGAGTATGTTTAGTTTACAAAGTTAGCAGACAGACTAGATAGGCTAGTGTGCTAGTAGCATGCCACCATAACTGTTTAATGTGGAAAATGCATACATTTATTAATGGACTACAAACAACTATAAAGTAGGGGTTCTCAAAACATTACATTCACATCTGAGTCTTTTTACCCAGATTCTAAACAGACCAATCATTTTTGAGAGTTGACATTTGCATTTTCAATACGACATTGTTTAGACCAGTGGTTCTCAACCTTTTTTCAGTGATGTACCCCGGGGGGCGTGGTTAAGAGGGGTGGCGTATAATTCACCAACTCGAGTATTTCATATATATATATATATATATATATATATATATATATATATATATATATATATTTATATATATATATATATATATTTATATATAAATAAATATATATATATATATGTATGAAATACTCGACTTTTAGTGAATTCTAGCTATGTATATTTATTTTATTATATAAATAAAAATAAAAGAAATAATTGAATTTACGACAGCATCTATCAAATACACAGTAGTAAAAACACAGTTGTTCTACTAACTGTACTGTCCTTGCTGGTTACTTAAAAAAACCAACAACAACACTTACCTTTCACTATTTGAGTAACCTTTGTTCTGCCATTTGCGTATTGGCGAGCGATCTCCGAATCCGGGAACATCCTTCACGGATTTGTTGTAGACATCCACAAATGAGAACGGGATGTTGCTTCAAGCTATCAGCATATAGCCATCTTTGTCTCAGCATAAGATACACCATCGCGTCTCCATTTTGCGAGGTGGGCCATAATACTGGGTTGTGAACGATGCTGCGGTGCGGACGCTTTGTGCTTAGCTAACCGTTCATGGCTGAGTATATCCGTTCGGCCGCCGTGTTCAATGGAGAAGTCTGTTCTATGAAATTTACAGGCAACATACCCCTTCCCCTTCGAACTCTCCTGGATAAACTGAAATTCTTGTTTCCAATCGTTCTGGAACTTGCAAGCGTATTTCTTCATTTTGCTCGTCGAAGGTGTAATATATTGGGTTGCAGTCAATAACCAAGCGACGTGATGAAGTTAAGTCTCTTTACTGCGGGCTTCAAAACAGACTCCCTAATGCATGTTCCTTGACTGCACTTAAATGTAGAATATATTTACGTTCTATGTACAGTAGGTGGCAGTATTGTCCTGTTAAAGAGGGTTACAACATTGAGTCAGGTCTGGAGCTGGAGGGGGCGTGGCCTCCAGCTCCGCCTGAATTGCGGGAGATTTTCGGGAGAAAATTTGTCCCGGGAGGTTTTCGGGAGAGGCGCTGAATTTCGGGAGTCTCCCTGAAAATCCGGGAGGGTTGGCAAGTATGCTTTCTATGGTTCCGGTTCTGATTGGATACTCACTTCCCAATCACAACGTTAGGCCAGCTGGAAGACTTTACTCACAACACCTCGTGATGTGATTGGCTATCGCAATTCACTATCACATTTGCACAGTTGATTCTGAGGGCTCGGGGCAGATTTGGTACATCTTGGCAACATAAGCTTGCTGATTTCTGATTGGATACAATCTCTCAACTAAAAACAACAGCATTGCAATGAGTATAATATGACATGAAGAGAATACAAGTGTGTTTAGATATTTAGGGGAAGTAAATAATAAATTACTTTTATCTTTAATCATGACCATGATTTCTGGTTATTTTAGGCCAGCAGAGAAGGCCTTGCTGGCCCTGACGGCACACCACTGGGTGTTTATCTTTCAGAAACAGAGTGGTGGTTCCAGCTTCAATGGCGCCCAGTGCGAGGCCCCACTTGTGAGCATTTGGCCAAAAAGTCTGAGTAAGATAAACAATTTTGAATCTGTGGAATTTAAAGGTTCCTCCTACATCCCTCACTGACTGATTGATTGATTGATTAGAAAGTGTGTCCTAATTACATTTTTCTTAGTGTACTTGAAAGAATGCATCCAAAATTGATTGAATTGATTAACGTGGACCCCGACTTAAACAAGTTAAAAAAACGTATTCGGGTGTTACCATTTAGTGGTCAATTGTACATAATATGTATTGAACTGTGCACTCTACTAATAAAAGAATCAATCAATCAATCAAAAAGTGCCAACCATCCAACTCTGGCTAAAAAAAAACATTATACAATGGAAACTCGATTTTTCAACAGTTTATCTTTAGAGATACTTGAATTTGACTATTCTGTAGCACAACATAAGCTAAACTTAACAGTTTACTCACATAAGTCAGACTGAGTCAATGCACCATGACCAGCTGTTTGACTTGTGAGTGGCATGTTTTAATGCAAAAAAAAGAAAAGAGAGACTGAGAAGCTTTGTGATTGTAGACCGCTTCAACATCGAGTTCAGTCTTTCAGGACTGCCTGCCATGTTCTTGGCTCATCCCCAAGAGCTGTCTGCCTCCTTGCCTGCCCTTTACCCCGTAGAGAGACGAATAAGTGTGATGGAAAACCTGAAAAACAACTTCATTATGTCTGATCTCATTTGCTTCCAGGGCAACCACACATCACAACATCTCTTCACTTATGACTCTTTACTGCTGAATAGGAGTCAATGTGTTTATATTTTATAAACACAGAAGAAACACATTATTTTATACAGGCGCTTGTTTCACTTTATAGCTAAAGTTTTTTTTTTTCTCCATGTTTTTCTCCACTATTTTCCTCCAGAATATCAAGTTTTTTTGACATCGATTTAATGCACTCACTTTTATAGAGGAAAACAGATGTTTGGAATTAGTAATGGGTAACTTGTGTGTTTTTTTTTAACTGTGAAGCCCTCAAAAATACTAATAGTCTTAAATCCCCATGTGTGTCTGCATTTGCTGTTTAAATTAGAATCTGGGATATTTTAACCTCTAGCCCCTCAATTGATTAAGCAGCCGTTTGAGTGTCGGGAAAACATAATGGTTTAGCATTAAATAGCAGCGGGATATAAGTGTAAAACATTTATCAAGGTTTATTTTAAAGAAGCAAGGAATGATGTCCAAGTGCGGTCAGGGTCATTTGTATATTGTGGCGTTTATTGTTTTTGTTTAGTTTTTTGGGGGGGATTTTGGCCCACAGTGCATTTTGAAAAAAAAAAAAAAACAGCAACAATTTAAAAGCTTAAAGGGCAACTGCACTTTTGGGGGAATTTTGCCTATCGTTCACAATCATTATGAGAGACAATAACACACATCTTTATATTTTTAGGATTCAATCAATCAATCGATCAATCAATCAAATTTTATTTATGCAGCCCTAAATCACGAGTGTCTCAAAGGGCTGCACAATCCACAACGACATCCTCGGCTCAGATCCCATATCAGGCCAAGAAAAAAACTCAACCCAATTGGATGACCGGACGACCGTTGCAATGGACGTCGAGTGGATCTAGCATAATAGTGTGAGAGTCCAGTCCATAGTGGATCTAACATAATAGTGTGAGAGTCCAGTCCATAGTGGATCTAACATAATAGTGTGAGAGTCCAGTCCATAGTGGATCTAACATAATAGTGTGAGAGTCCAGTCCATAGTGGATCTAACATAATAGTGTGAGAGTCCAGTCCATAGTGGATCTAACATAATAGTGTGAGAGTCCAGTCCATAGTGGATCTAACATAATAGTGTGAGAGTCCAGTCCATAGTGGATCTAACATAATAGTGTGAGAGTCCAGTCCATAGTGGATCTAACATAATAGTGTGAGAGTCCAGTCCATAGTGGATCTAGCATAATAGTGTGAGAGTCCAGTCCATAGTGGATCTAACATAATAGTGTGAGAGTCCAGTCCATAGTGGATCTAACATAATAGTGTGAGAGTCCAGTCCATAGTGGATCTAACATAATAGTGTGAGAGTCCAGTCCATAGTGGATCTAACATAATAGTGTGAGAGTCCAGTCCATAGTGGATCTAGCATAATAGTGTGAGAGTCCAGTCCATAGTGGATCTAACATAATAGTGTGAGAGTCCAGTCCATAGTGGATCTAACATTATAGTGTAAGAGTCCAGTCCATAGTGGATCTAACATAATAGTGTGAGAGTCCAGTCCATAGTGGATCTAGCATAATAGTGTGAGAGTCCAGTCCATAGTGGATCTAACATTATAGTGTAAGAGTCCAGTCCATAGTGGATCTAACATAATAGTGTGAGAGTCCAGTCCATAGTGGATCTAACATAATAGTGTGAGAGTCCAGTCCATAGTGGATCTAACATTATAGTGTAAGAGTCCAGTCCATAGTGGATCTGACATAATAGTGTGAGAGTCCAGTCCATAGTGGATCTAACATTATAGTGTAAGAGTCCAGTCCATAGTGGATCTAACACAATAGTGAGAGTCCAGTCCATAGTGGATCTAGCATAATAGTGTGAGAGTCCAGTCCATAGTGGATCTAACATAATAGTGTGAGAGTCCAGTCCATAGTGGATCTAGCATAATAGTGTGAGAGTCCAGTCCATAGTGGATCTAACATAATAGTGTGAGAGTCCAGTCCGTAGTGGATCTAACATAATAGTGTGAGAGTCCAGTCCATAGTGGATCTAACATAATAGCGCGAGAGTCCAGTCCATTGTGGATCTAACATAATAGTGTGAGAGTCCAGTCCATAGTGGATCTAGCATAATAGTGTGAGAGTCCAGTCCATAGTGGATCTAACATAATAGTGTGAGAGTCCAGTCCATAGTGGATCTAACATAATACTGTGAGAGTCCAGTCCATAGTGGATCTAACATAATAGTGTGAGAGTCCAGTCCATAGTGGATCTAGCATAATAGTGTGAGAGTCCAGTCCATAGTGGATCTAACATAATAGTGTGAGAGTCCAGTCCATAGTGGATCTAACATAATAGTGAGAGTCCAGTCCATAGTGGATCTAACATAATAGTGTGAGAGTCCAGTCCATAGTGGATCTAACATTATAGTGTAAGAGTCCAGTCCATAGTGGATCTGACATAATAGTGTGAGAGTCCAGTCCATAGTGGATCTAACATTATAGTGTAAGAGTCCAGTCCATAGTGGATCTAACACAATAGTGAGAGTCCAGTCCATAGTGGATCTAGCATAATAGTGTGAGAGTCCAGTCCATAGTGGATCTAACATAATAGTGTGAGAGTCCAGTCCATAGTGGATCTAGCATAATAGTGTGAGAGTCCAGTCCATAGTGGATCTAACATAATAGTGTGAGAGTCCAGTCCGTAGTGGATCTAACATAATAGTGTGAGAGTCCAGTCCATAGTGGATCTAACATAATAGCGCGAGAGTCCAGTCCATTGTGGATCTAACATAATAGTGTGAGAGTCCAGTCCATAGTGGATCTAGCATAATAGTGTGAGAGTCCAGTCCATAGTGGATCTAACATAATAGTGTGAGAGTCCAGTCCATAGTGGATCTAACATAATACTGTGAGAGTCCAGTCCATAGTGGATCTAACATAATAGTGTGAGAGTCCAGTCCATAGTGGATCTAGCATAATAGTGTGAGAGTCCAGTCCATAGTGGATCTAACATAATAGTGTGAGAGTCCAGTCCATAGTGGATCTAACATAATACTGTGAGAGTCCAGTCCATAGTGGATCTAACATAATAGTGTGAGATTTCAGTCCATAGTGGATCTAGCATAATAGTGTGAGAGTCCAGTCCATAGTGGATCTAACATAATAGTGTGAGAGTCCAGTCCATAGTGGATCTAACATAATAGTGTGAGAGTCCAGTCCATAGTGGATCTAGCATAATAGTGTGAGAGTCCAGTCCATAGTGGATCTAACATAATAGTGTGAGAGTCCAGTCCGTAGTGGATCTAACATAATAGTGTGAGAGTCCAGTCCATAGTGGATCTAACATAATAGTGTGAGAGTCCAGTCCATAGTGGATCTAACATAATAGTGTGAGAGTGCAGTCCATAGTGGATCTAGCATAATAGTATGAGAGTCCAGTCCATAGTGGATCTAGCATAATAGTGTGAGAGTCCAGTCCGTAGTGGATCTAACATAATACTGTGAGAGTCCAGTCCATAGTGGATCTAACATTATAGTGTAAGAGTCCAGTCCATAGTGGATCTAACATAATAGTGTGAGAGTCCAGTCCATAGTGGATCTAACATAATAGTGTGAGAGTCCAGTCCATAGTGGATCTAACATTATAGTGTAAGAGTCCAGTCCATAGTGGATCTGACATAATAGTGTGAGAGTCCAGTCCATAGTGGATCTAACATTATAGTGTAAGAGTCCAGTCCATAGTGGATCTAACATAATAGTGAGAGTCCAGTCCATAGTGGATCTAGCATAATAGTGTGAGAGTCCAGTCCATAGTGGATCTAACATAATAGTGTGAGAGTCCAGTCCATAGTGGATCTAACATAATAGTGTGAGAGTCCAGTCCATAGTGGATCTAACATAATAGTGTGAGAGTCCAGTCCATAGTGGATCTAACATAATACTGTGAGAGTCCAGTCCATAGTGGATCTAACATAATAGTGTGAGATTTCAGTCCATAGTGGATCTAGCATAATAGTGTGAGAGTCCAGTCCATAGTGGATCTAACATAATAGTGTGAGAGTCCAGTCCATAGTGGATCTAACATAATAGTGTGAGAGTCCAGTCCATAGTGGATCTAACATAATAGTGTGAGAGTCCAGTCCATAGTGGATCTAACATAATAGTGTGAGATTCCAGTCTGTAATGAGGCCAGCACGAGATCATATTTAGTGGGGACAGGTCAGCAGGGCAGAGACGTCCCCGACTGATGCACAGATGAGTGGTCCACCCTGGGTCCCGACTTTGGACAGCCAGCGCCTCACCTGTAGTCACCGAATCTGTGCCCCCCCCACCTCCCCTCTCCACGAAGGAAAGGCTGCAGAGCAAAAAAGAAACGGCAGGTCAACTGGTCTAAAAAGGGGGTCTATTTAAAAGCTACAGTATACAAATTCTAAAGATAAAATGTTTGCACGATACAGCTAATATTAGTCACCATCGTAGCCTTCAAAGACCTCTAAAACCACTTCAAAACCCTCCATCACTGCAGGTATATACATAATATAGTAACAGACACGTTCTAACAATATGTAATATGTTTAATATTTACCGTATTTTGGAAATTTTAACCATTACCGAGACTTATTTCCTGGGCTCATTTATTACGGCGCTCAGAGCAACACACTTTCGACTTCCGGCAACAAATGTGTCTTCCTAGTTCCGGAAACAAACACAAGTGTTTCTAATCGTAGCAGACTTACACAATGAAGATGGATATTTTTTGGACAAATGAGTATTCACTACCGTTATCTTTTTGAACCTGAACATACAGAGGATGAATGCCTGGTTATACAATCTTTGCAAGCGTGAAGAGCGTGTGAAACGCGGGAGCTGACGAAAGCCGAGAGAGTCAGGACCGGCGTGACCTGATGGTGTAAATGTGGAGTATGGAGCCAAGCTATGCTGACAGAAATGTAATGCTTGCCAAAAATCAACAAGAAAAAACATCCCCTCAGCCAGCTGAACCAAACAGACAAATGTTCATCGAGCGAGTCACTATAATAGTGATCATAATACATGCAGCACATCATGCTTGTTTGTACAATTACACACGCTGTCGAGCTAGTCGTTAACAAACAAAACATGAAATGTGGGATAATACTTTACAGATAATGTAATATGATTGTCCATGTGTTTTAGTCAGTACAGATTGGTGTTGTATCGCATTGTGTTGCGCAGTACAAACTCAAAAGCCATTCAGCTGCTGACGCAGAAGCTAACTTAAGACTAATACTGTAGCATGCCGTCGCATGGCGATGTATTACTACGCTAAAAAAACCAGTTCCTCAGTGTTTGCTCTTACGATAACGAACAGCTTGGTTATTATACAGGTTACAAAAGATAAAGAAAATATTGTCGCCGGTTTTTGAATGCATTTTTAGAGTGATTTAGAGGTAGAATGGATTGTTCCCATTAGCTGCTTTGCTAGCCATGTAGAATAAGCCTAGTATTACAAATAAAAAAATATAAACAAACAACAAAAAAACATAAATGTTGTTGTCTCTCATAAAGATTGTGAACAAAAAAGCAGATGGATGGATCTAAGTCATAGTTAACATGGCATAGTTAACAATGCAGTTAGCTAGCAAGGTTATACAACTACTTCTAATAAGCAGAATGTAGTTTTCTATCCAAGCCAACTCCTTAAAGTCTTTTATGCTGTAATGTCGTGGTTGTTTTCTATCAGGTTGCAGCATATTTGAGAACTGTAAGCGGTGCAACAATGGAACGTGGGGTCCCAGGGATGACTTCTTCGTCAGGGGCCAATTCTGTGCTGAGTGTCGTCCTGGATGGTCCGGTGGAGATTGCATGAGTGAGTGAAGTCATTTTCTTCAGGATCCCTTTGTCTTTGCTTGGGGCATTGAACTGATTGCAACTGGACTGTCTGGGTTTTCTGAGGGTCATCTGAGTAGTTCCTGCTGAAAGACTAGACAGGACTGCTCTTTATTGTATATTTCTAATGCATGTGTATTTCTGTAAGATGTAGTCAATGTGCTTTCTTTTCCTTTCCAATATTTTTTTGAATGACTGTGCCGACTTGGACCAATGCCATGCCTCGGGGGTTGTCTACATCGAGCTGACAAAGAGTGTCAGTCAATAACCTGGATACCCATTAAACGATTGGAAACAAAAACAAATGGATTTTTTTTTACATGTAACTGAGTCTCTTTGGGGAGCAAAAATAAACAGTTACATAAATATAGACCAGCATGCTGTAGTAGTTAGGGTGTAATTAAAAGGATCTAAAATGTTAAAGGCGAACCACCTAATGCTTCCTAACAGACTCTTTCTGTTCTGCCAGAGTGCGGTGGGGTGATCCATAAACGACAGGGCCACATGGTGTTGGAGAGCTACCCAAACAATGCTCGCTGTGAGTGGACAATACAGGTGGACCGGCCTTTTACGATCGAACTCAGGTAAAATAGCACTGGAAGGGGCTGATTTACAAACCCCTGTTTCCATATGAGTTGGGAAATTGTGTTAGATGTAAATATAAACGGAATACAATGATTTGCAAATCCTTTTCAACCCATATTCAATTGAATGCACTACAAATACAAGATATTTGATGTTCAAATGCATAAACTTTTTTTTTTTTTTTTTTTGCAAAAAATAATTAACTTTGAATTTCATGGCTGCAACATGTGCCAAAGTAGTTGGGAAAGGACATGTTCACCAATGTGTTACATCACCTTTTCTTTTAACACTAATCATTAAACTTTTGGGAACTGAGGGATGTAATTGTTGAAGCTTTGAAAGTGGAATTCTTTCCCATTCTTGTTTTATGTAGAGCTTCAGTCGTTCAACAGTCCGGGGTCTCCGCTGTCGTATTTAACGCTCCATTATGCGCCACACATTTTCCATGGGAGACAGGTCTGGACTGCAGGCGGGCCAGGAAAGTACCCACACACTTTTTTTTACGAAGCCACGTTGTTGTAGGACTTGTCTTGCTGAAATAAGCAGGGGCATCCATGATAATATTGCTTGGATGACAACATATGTTGCTCCAAAACCTGTATGGACCTTTCAGCATTAATGGTGCCTTCACAGATGTATAAGTTACCCATGCCTTAGGCACTATTACACCCCCATACCATCACAGATGCTGGCTTTTGAACTTTGAGCCGAATGGTTAATTTCCTCTTTGTTCTGGAGGACACGTCCTCTGTTTCCAAATATAATTTGAAATGTGGACTCGTCAGACCACAGAACACCTTTCCATTTTGCATCAGTCCATCTTAGGTGAGCTCGGGCCCAGGCAAGCCGGCGGCGTTTCAGGATATTGTTGATAAATGGGTTTTGCTTTGCATAGTAGAGTTTTAACTTGCACTTACAGATGTAGCGACCAACTGTAGTTACTGACAGTGGTTTTATGAAGTATTCCTGAGCCCATGTGGTGATATCCTTTACACACTGTCGGTTTTTGATGCAGTACAGCCTGAGGGATCAAAAGTCCGTAATACCATCGCTTACGTGCAGTGATTTCTCCAGATTCTCTGAACTTTTTGATGATTTTACGGACCGTGGATGGTAAAATCCCTAAATTCCTTGCAATAGATCGTTCTAAAACTGTTCGACAATTTGCTTACAAATTGGTGACCCTCGCCCCATCTTTGTTTGTGAATTACTTAGCATTTATTGGAAGCTGCTTTTATACCCAATCATGGCACCAAACTGTTCCCAATTAGCCTGCACACCTGTGGGATGTTCCATATAAGTGTTTGATGAGCATTCCTCAACTTTATCGGTATTTATTGCCACCTTTTCCAACTTCTTTGTCACGTGTTGCTGGCATCAAATTCTAAAGTAATGATTATTTGCAAAAAAAATGGGTTGAAAATGATTTGCAAATCATTGTATTCCATTAATATTTACATCTAACACAATCTCCCAACTCAAATGGAAACGGGGTTTGTACTAACGTTTTGCATGTATTAAATCACATGCACACTTGACAGCAAATCCGCAATCTGCAAATTCTATGCAGATTATTAGAACACCCACAATTCTGGGAGAAGATGAAAATATAATCATTTAGCGCTCTCAATGTGATTTAGCGAGACTAAAACTGTTCTGCGACTGTGTTGCATCTATATTTAGTCTATTTGAAACGTGAATGTTGTCTGTCTATCTGTGTTGGCCCTGCATGACGTGGCGACTTGTCCAGGGTGTACACTGCCTACCCCCTAAATGCAGCTGAGATAGGCTCCAACACCCCACGCGACCCCGAAAGAGACAAGCGGTAGAAAATGGATGAATGGATTGATGGATAGATGGATGGGTGGATGTATATGTGTGATCAAACTGGCACAGTTACGCCCAAATGTGTTTAAGAAAACAGGTACTCATGCAGCAAAGAAGGACAATGTAAGAGAGAATATTCTGTCTCTGTGCGTGTTAACGAATTTGAACTGTCAGAAATAAAAACAAATATTGGACATTGTCTATTTATCAATATAATTTTATAATTTTATGGCTGCTGGATGATTTAGGGGATGGTTAAAACAAATTCAATTCATTTCTTTTGGTGTCTGATAGCATTTTTTATAATGGTGTTAAATTTTTCATATAGGAAATAAATGACAAATTAATGACTGATTGATAAATGACTTACAATATGCATTTTCTTGCATCTGTATCAATCCACACAAGCCTCCCAGAGCGCACCTTCCGCGTGCTCAAAATAGGTTATTTTGTCTAGATCAGGGGTTGGCAACCTTTACCACCCGAAGAGCCATTTTGACCCTTTTCGCAAAATAAAGAAAACAATGGGAGCCACAAAACTCATTTGAAATTTAAAATGAAATAACACTGCATAGGGCTTCACGGTGGCAGAGGGGTTAGTGCGTCTGCCTCACAATACGAAGGTCCTGCAGTCCTGGGTTCAAATCCAGGCTCGGGATCTTTCTGTGTGGAATTTGCATGTTCTCCCCGTGAATGCGTGGGTTCCCTCCGGGTACTCCGGCTTCCTCCCACTTCCAAAGACATGCACCTGGGGATAGGTTGATTGGCAACACTAAATTGGCCCTAGTGTGTGAATGTGAGTGTGAATGCTGTCTGTGTTGGCCCTGTGATGAGGTGGCGACTTGTCTAGGGTGTACCCCGCCCTCCGCCCGATTGTAGCTGAGATAGGCGCCAGCGCCCCCCGCGACCCCGAAAGGGAATAAGCGGTAGAAAATGGATGGATGGATGGATAACACTGCATACAGAATTTATTTTTGCTTTGTGCTATGTATTAACCAGGGGTCTCAGACTCGCGGCCAGCAGCTTAATATGAAAATGTAATGTTAGTGCGGCCCGCGAGTTTTAAATTAATGCCGTTTGACAACATCACACTTGCCAAAGCTCCCAAATTTTCCGGAAGACTCCCGGATTTCAGAGCAAATGTCTGCTGATTTTTGCCTTTCGACATTAATACGACCGTGCTATGAAGGCGCTACCTTCACCGCACAGCTCAGCCACTAGTCGAATGTGACACACTAAGACGACTGCAACACATACTTGTTCAACAGCCATACAGGTTAAACTGAGAGTTTTGATAAAAACAACTTTAACACTCTTACTAATATGCCCCACACTGCGAACCCACACCAAACAAGAATGACAACCACATTTCTGGAGAACATCCTCACTGGACCACAACATAAACACAACAGAACAAATACCCAGAATCCCATGCATCCCTAACTATTCCGGGGTACATTATACACCCCCGCTAGCACCAAATCCCCCCTTCCCTCCGTGCGGGATTGCCTTGCAGTCACTGTCGTGCATCAACATAGGCTGCATTCTACATGTGACCGGCTGGTACGTAGATAGCATTTTGTAAAAGCGGGTGCGACGACAAGTTTTAGAGGACTGTAAGAGCCTTGCCATCAGGGCATGTCCTCTATTTAGTAAACTAGGTATACATCGGCGAATACTGGCCCCGGGTGGTTTCTGAGAGAGACATCAAACTCCGGAAATATCTCTGGATATTCTGTGGGGTCGGAAATTATGCAGCTGAGTCACATTAGAGTGATCAAAGAGCCGCATGCGGCTCCGGAGCCGTGGGTTACGACCCCTAGTCTAGATCATGCTTCCATATAGCCCAAAAAAGGTGGTACATAATATATTTGTTTGCTGCATGTCAACACAGTGACAAAACGCCACAGGTTGGCCCATATGATGCTATAAATGTGGAGGGAAATTAGTGTCTTCATGGTGACAGCCAGGAGTATACAAAACAAACAAATTTAAAAATAGGGTAGTCTACACCACTTTTGCACTCGTTATTGATGCAGTTTTAGTTGATCACCCACAACACACCCATTAATAGTACACACATTTTTTTTTTTTTAACACGTTTACCACTTTTTTTGGGAGGGTTATCTTAGCAGATCAGGCCCTAATGCTAAAGCTAAAAGATAAAAAAATAACAATATCAACATGAAATAATAATAATGAAACATATTATTATTCACTCCGGCTAGGATTTAAACAGTGCTCCCCTGGTTTATGAAAGCAAGCGTCATTATCCATTGAGCTATCCGGCCACTGACAATAACATCCTCCATTAATGAGCAGTTGAATGTAGAAACCTCATCTGGCATGACACCCCACCTTCAAATATTCACCGCCCATCTGTAATAGTGATTAACAGCTGGTGGTGGCTCAAATGTCTGCTTGACTTTACGTCTGTCATTAATGATGGCAAGTCTACAGTAAAGTTAGGAAAACTTTTTTTTTTTTTTTTCAATAACTACTTTCCAGCTCAGTGATAACCTCCTGAGTCTGTCATTTTCTCCATGACGTATCCAAATATTTTCACGGTCAAGTATTTACGCAGGCTTTGAGGGATTACATGTAAATTGAGGAATGGTTTGATTCAGAACACTTTTAACAATGTGTCGCAGCTTCAAGGTTGACCTTTACAATGTTAAATGAGGCTTGGCGCGATTTCAAAGGCCATGCTAGATAACTAATACATAAGGATATTTTATTTATTTTTTCTGTGGCACGGAACCTACCGAAGCTGCTGGGGAAAAGATAGTATCAAGGAATTCTAAACATGTTTAGTATATATTTCTCTGGCTAGAATGGAGTGCAGTTTACTCGCATCAGACAACATCCTTTGCATATTCAGTTGGTTAAAGCCAAAGTACTGGCTACAAAATGTGTCCGGAATTTACTGTCCGAGTTTTATCGACGTTTAACAGCCACTGATCAGATGTAATTAAGAAGTTTATCCAGACTGGAGCCGTGATGCTCGTTCATCAGCGGTCATTATCGTCACTCAAACAACTGGAGTTGTATTTATGAGTGCATTCTTCCTGTTTAATAGTCACACGAGGAGTGTCCATCATACATATTGTTGTCATTTTTAGGGTGATAAAGTTCTGAAAGCTTTCTGAAACCGCTGCGCCACAACTGGGCTTGGTTTTTCGATACGTTCCTGCATGGCATCAACTGACAAGAGAATTGATGACAGAATAGAACAGTCATGTCAAATATAATGCATTTAAGTATTTAATTTAAGTGTTATGTAGAAAGTGAATCACAGCAGCAAACTGTAATTTAGCAGTGCCAGTCACCCTCTGCAGCTGTTGGAGTAATTACCGTCATTCATTACTGTTTGTTGCGCGGTTCCTTTCTGAGTGTTCTGAAGCGCCAGAACTGCGATGGCAGCTAGTGGATCACTGCCAGATTACACAGGTGCTCCCGAACGACAGTAGACCGCAATTTTTGCAGTTGCTTTAAGGCATGGGTGTCAAACTTTGGCCCGCCGTGTAATTTCATTTGGCCCTTGAGATAATATCAAATTAAGATCAGAGCTGGCCCGCCAGTATTATTCAGCGGCGGTGCCTCTGTAACACCGCATTCACCGCTGATACTCATACTTGTCAACCCTCACAATTTTCCCGGGAGACTCCCGAAGTTCAGTGCCGCTCCCGAAAATGGTTAAACATCCATCCATCCATTTTCTACCGCTTTATGGTTAAACAGCTAGTTCCCAATCAAAGGGGACTGGGTTCAAATCCCAGTCAGATCGATTGGTAACTAGAAAAAGTTCAGCTGGTGGAGTTAAGATTGTGTGTCATAGTTTACTGAGACAGGTTCTCAATTAAATATGTCATCGGGGCCCAAAATCTCCCTTTAAGAAGACCAAAGATGGCTGAGTGGTCAAAACAGCTATCTCCCAATCAAAGAGGACTGGATTTTAAATCCTAGTCAGGATGATTGGTAACTAGGAAAGATCCAGTGGGAGGAGTTAAAGTTCACCCGGACAACAATATTGGGGGCGTGCCTTGAAGGCACTGCCTTTAGTCCTCTACAGCCTGCCGTCACGTCCGCTTTTCCGCCATACAAACAACGTGCCAGCACAGTCACATAATACATGCGGCTTTAATACACAAAAGTGAATGCAATTCATACTTGCACAACAGCCATACAGGTCACACTGGGGGTGGCCGTATAAACAACTTAAACACTGTTTCAAATACGCGCCACACTGTGAACCCACACCAAACAAGAATGACAAACACATTTCGGGAGAATACCCGGACCCTAACAGAACATAAACACAACAGAAGAAATACCCAGACTCCCTTGCAGCACTAACTCTTCCGGGACGCTACAATATACACTCCCGCTACCACCAAACCCCGACACTCCCCAATTTTTATTTAAATTTTATTTGATATGCCATTGATATTTTTAAATTATTATAATTTGAAACTCGATTTTGCTTGTCACTCTAAAGTTATATAAGCCTTGCTTGTTCAAAACTCTTTTGGGGCCCTATTAAAAGGTTAGCCTGTTCAACTTTGGCCCGCGGCTTCGTTCAGTTTTCAATTTTGGCCCACTCTGTATTTAAGTTTGACACCCCTGATTTAAAATGTTTGAGTTGTGTTTGTTTTCCCTGCATGTTCATGCCCCCAGGTTTATGATGCTGAGTTTGGAAGCACATCCCACTTGTCGCTATGACTACGTGGAGGTCAGAGATGGCGACAGCATCAACTCTCGTGTCGTGGCTCGGTTATGTGGCAACAACAGACCTGCTCCCATTCAGAGTTCTGGAAACAGTCTACACATTCTTTTTGAGTCGGACGGCTACAAGAACTTCGATGGCTTCTTCGCCACGTTCCAGGAGAGCTCAGGTATGTCTTGTGTGTGTAAACGCTAGAGGTGTTACGTCCGCAAAACAATCAAGTATTAAAGTGAACGAGGAGACCCGATTCACTGCAGTGTTACCGCTAAGGCACAGGTGTCAAACTCAAGGCCTGGGGGCCAAATCTGGCCCGCCACATTATTCAATGTGGCCCGCGAAAGCCTGGAAATAATATGCGTTGATATAATGCTTAATCTTTTCTTACTAAATATATTTGTTCTTTCTCTTTTGACATTAAAAAAATCATGTACTGCATGCAATTGCATATATTTTAAAATTCAATATTATCAAAATCAAAAATAATGATAAAATGTCACGTTATCATGTATTACAAAAATATTTTTGGTTAAAATAAAGATAAATACTGTACTTAAAGGCCTACTGAAAGCCACTACTAGCAACCACGCAGTCTGATAGTTTATATATCAATGATGAAATATTAACATTGCAACACATGCCAATACGGCCTTTTTAGTTTACTAAATTGCAATTTTAAATTTACCGGGAGTTTGTTCTTGAAAACGTCGCGTAATGATGTCGTGTACACGTGACGTCACAGACTGTTAGGAAATATTAGCGCTGCGCACACACACAGCTAAAAGTCGCTTTAACGGCATAATTACACAGTATTTTGGACATCTGTGTTGCTGAATCTTTTGCAATTTGTTCAATCAATAATGGAGAAGTCAAAGTAGAAAGATGGACTTGGGAAGCTTTAGCCTTTAGCCACACAAACACACGGTGATTCCTTGTTTAAAATTCCCGGAGGTGAAGCTTTCCTATGGATCAGAGCGGTAAAGCGAACATGGATCCCGACCAAATGTCAACCAGCAGTTTTCGGTGATAAAATTGTGGTAAAACGTCGCCTCTTACCGGATTACTGCTGAGCTTGAGCCGTACATACAGCTGCCATCGACTTCCATCAGACACTGGCCTCAAGACACCCGTGGATACACCCTTCCGACTATCAGGTACTATTAAACTCACTAAAACACTAGCAACACAATAGAAAGATAAGGGATTTCCCAGAAATATCCTAGTAAATGTGTCTAAAAACATCTGAATCTGTCCCAATGCAATCGCGTTTTTTTTTTACATGATATATTTTATTTATTTATTTTTTCTAGTCCGTTGCTATCAATATCATCATCCACAAATCTTTCATCCTCGCTCAAATTAAGGGGGAAATTGTCGTTTTCTCGGTCTGAATAGCTCTTGCTGCTGGAGGCTCCCATTATAAATAATGTCAGGACGTGAGGAGCCTTCACCTTTGCGACTTCCGGTAAAGGCAAGGCTTTTTTATCAGCACCAAAAGTTGCGAACTTTATCGTGAATGTTCTCTACTAAATCCTTTCAGCAAAAATATGGCAATATGGCGAAATGATCAAGTATGACACATAGAATGGACCTGCTATCCCCGTTTAAATAAGAACATCTCATTTCAGTAGGCCTGACTACATGCATTTGTATCTAAATATAGGCGTATTCTATTAAGCAGATTGTATTTATGCTAGCAAATAATAACCAGTGACCAATCATGATTACTCCCAATTCAAAAGTGGGATTTTTTTTTTTTTTTTTTTTTTTTTTTTTACTTTCCTGGTTCATTTTTCCTGATATGTAAGGTAGTTAAATCATACTCCAGCAGGTAGGGTAGTACACTTTTGCATTTTTATTACACCATATTTTTGGCTCTACTTTGATTTATACTATATATTAATTCATACATTTTATTCTAAAATGATAACTTGTGTATTTATGGTTTGTTAAAATGCTCCTGCGCTACAAACTGTTTTAGGCGAGGGGAAATTCAAAATAGTGAAGTCACTGTCAAAGCATGGGAATATGGCATGTTAACAATAAAAACGCAACAAAACAAAAAGTATTAAATCAATATTTTAAAATGATTCCCTCTAATAGAGTAATATTTGTGTGGATTTAAATTAATCTCATCCACGTCTGTATTTATACAATATCCTGCCCTAATACCCTACTGTGCAATACTACCCTTTGAGTGCAATACGTCCGACACTGATTGTTATTTATTACTTCGCTACTCTTGTCTTGTTCTGTATATTGTACAGTATTTTGTATTTCTATAGTGTTTGTATATTGTACAGGATTGCTTGTTATTCTTATTGGATAGTAATCTGTTTATTTCAATTGTTAGTTTTTCCTTTATTACCTCTTGTGTTATTTATTTTACCCCATATTTGTTCCCACAACCACACCTTAAATTGGAGTCTTTAATCTTTGTTATATGCAAATATAATGACAATAAAGTCTATTCTATTCTATTCTATTCTATTGTATTCTATAATAACCGCTACCAGTGGTGAAAAAAAAAAAAAAAAGATTACGATAATGAGCCAGTCTTCTGAACGGCTCTTTTCAAGGAATGGCTCCTTTCAAAAATCCCATGTCTAATGCACGCACATCTGGCGACAACAACAAGTGCGACATTTAAAAGGGTGCACTTGATAGATGAGTCAGTTAAAGGGAGCTGTTTTTCTTTTTTGCAGAGTGAGACATTTTAAATATCATGTTCAGCAACAAAGATCATCCCAAATGGCTTTCTAACAAATTAAATTACAGCCTGTTAAAAGCTCTCTTGTCAGCCAGTTTGTCACCCTAGATAAATTGGGATGACTGGATTCTCACAAAGATCTTGGTGTCTTTTCTACTTTAAAACATGTGAAGATCTCCATTTAATTGCATTTGATGTTTGAATATTCACATTGAATCACAACAATCCCAAGTGGACCCCTGCTGTGAGCCAGTAATTGTTTGGTATCACGTTGGCGCAAGGTGAATATATTAGTCGTCAGATTTTATGAGTAACGGTTCCAACTGGTGCCCGATCAAGATTCCTTTGCTCCAGAGATTCAATCTCACTTCACTTTTCTTTGCAAAGATTATGAACCATTCTTTATCCAAACAAGAATACATCAACATCTAATCAGTCGACATTCCATTGACAGCAGACATTTTACAGTAATTGATGTTGTATAATTTCTTTGTCTCTCATTGAGTCTGCATTGAGTAATAATCAGTGATGTTGTCAAAGGAAAATGTAAAGGTCATGATGTGTTTGTGAAATGAAAGAGCTGCCGTATGCTTAAAATGAGCAAAATACGTACATTTAAATTGTATTATAAATGCGCCTGTTATTACTGTACATATACAGTGGGGCAAAAAAGTATTTAGTCAGCCACCGATTGTGCAAGTTCTCCCACTTAAAATGATGACAGAGGTCTGTAATTTTCATCACAGGTACACTTCAACTGTGAGAGACAGAATGGGGAAAAAAAATCTCCTTATTCACATTGTAGGAATTTTAAATAATTTATTTGTAAATGATGGTGGAAAATAAGTATTTGGTCAACCATTCAAAGCTCTCACTGATGGAAGGAGGTTTTGGCTCAAAATCTCACGATACATGGCCCCATTCATTCTTTCCTTAACACGGATCAATTGCCCTCTCCCCTTAGCAGAAAAACAGCCCCAAAGCATGATGTTTCCACCCCCATGCTTCACAGTAGGTGTGGTGTTCTTGGGATGCAACTCAGTATTCTTCTTCCTCCAAACACGACGAGTTGAGTTTATACCAAAATGGATACATGGATGATACAGTAGAGGATTGGGAGAATGTCATGTGGTCAGGTGATACCAAAATAGAACTTTTTGGTATAAACTCAACTACATATATATGTGTGTATGTATGTATGTATGTATGTGTATATATATATATATATATATATATATATATGTATATATATATATATATATATATATATATATATATATATATATATATATATATATATATATATATATATATATATATATATATATATATATATATGTATGTATATGTATATATATCAGGATTGATGATTGAGGGAACCCTTCATGAAACAGTTCAGTAGAGATGAAGTAGTCTTGTGATTTTTCCCACACCTACATATTGCGCTCTACCACGGTATCGAGCACTATTCTCTGGATAATCCAATCAAGACATATATATATATATATGTATATATATATATATATACACTAGAGATATATATATATATATATATATATATATATATATATATATATATATATATATTACATTTGTACATGGTGGTGTTTAGATGTTTTTTTTAAACCATTTATAGGCAGAATAGAGCAAATCCTTTAGGCTCCATGACAAGCGAGCTTTTGCTCGCATTTAAAAAAGATAAAATAAAATAATGAAAACATATTTGATTTTGTCTTAAATAAGGATTTGGAATGATGGGTAAAAAAAAAAAAAAAGTGCAGTTTCCCTTTGAGATTAAGTAGCATGTGTTGTCAGAAAGCACATCATGCCAGCACTAAATTGTTCAGGTACTGAATGATACCTTTTGACAGAACATGACTGAGAGCTGATTCCATCACCAACCTCTAAAAACTCATGTACTAATTCCATATCATGCTGCCAGCTTGTCTTTGTTTGGCTTGAATACAGACACACACATTTTACTACCTGCATTTACTACCTGCGAAGCCAATTCTCATAAACTGAGCTATGTCTTTCCAGACATGTCCAAACATTTAAACTGAAAGTGAAAATGACATTGGAATGTTGCCAAATTTGAGTGCAGTTCCTTTCCTAACATTAATGGCTTTTTTTTTTATTGTGAATGCTGATTTTATGTTGTTCCTTTATATTACCGTATTTTTCCGACTATAAGTCGCAGTTTTATTCATAGTTTGGCCAGGGGTGCGACTTATACTCAGGAGCGACTTATGTTTGAAATTATTAATACATTACCGTAAAATATCAAATAATATTATTTAGCTCATTCACGAAACAGACTAGACGTATAAGATTTCATCGGCTTTAGGGATTGAGTGACAGATTTTTTGGTGTTGTCTATTCTTGGTGTTGGGTTTTATCAAATACATTTCCCCAATAAATGCGACTTATACTCCAGTGCGACTTAGATATGTTTTTTTCTTCCTTTATTATGCATTTTAGGCAGGTGCGACTTATACTCCGGAGCAACTTATACTCCGAAAAATACGGTAATTTTTTTTATGTACCCTGATATCTTATATTCTCTTCTTACAGCCTGCAGCTCCTCTCCTTGCCTACATGATGGAACTTGTATCCTTGACAGCTCTTACGTGTATCGCTGTGCCTGTCTGGCTGGCTATGCAGGCAAGAGGTGCGAAAATGGTGAGTGTCAAAAATAGTGTTCGTTCTGACAACAGTAGACCAAACCCAACAACATCTGCTTTTAATTTATGATGGGTGGGTACAGTTGGCATCCATTCCCAGGTCAAATGACTCATTAATAGCCACGAGGCATCCCAGAAACTATAGCCCTATTCTTGAATATTATTATATCTTGTATGCACAAAGACACCATAAACTCCTGCCCACGCATAATGCTCAAACAGAAATACAGCAGCTATCTTTAATTCTCAGTTCTTATATGTTGAAAGCCAATGTTGGTTCGTAAAAAAAACATCATTTCTGGGTAGAGGTGGGTAGTAACGCGCAACATTTACTCCGTTACATCTACTTGAGTAACTTTTGGGATAAATTGTACTTCTAAGAGTAGTTTTTATGCAACATACTTTTACTTTTACTAGAGTATATTTTTGAGAAGAAACGCTTCTTTTTGCTTCGCTTTATTTATCTGCAATCAGGTCGCTACTCGTTACTTTTTTTTTTATCAATCTCTTAATGTTTGTTTTGGTTTTGTCAGACACGCATTCAAAGTAGGAACTTCGCATGCTTGCGTTTCACCAATCACATGCAGTCACTGGTGACGTTGGACCAATCAAACAGAGCCAGGTGGTCATGTGACCGTCACACGTAGAACCCGACATGTTGAAAAACTTATCGGGGTGTTACCATTTATTGGTAAACTGTACGCAATATGTACTGTACTGTACAATCTACTAATAAAAGTTTCAATCAATGAATCAAAAGTGTAAAGGAAAAAAGACTTTTTTTTTCAACCGTACTTCCCGTCAAAAGTCTAAAGACTGATCGCACAGTTCCTGTCTTCACAATAAAAGCGCCGCCCCATCGCGCCTGCGCTAACAAAATAAGAGTCTCCGAAAGCCAGCACAAACAAGCTAGCAAGCTACGGAGTTTGCCGCCAATGTATTTCTTGTAAAGTGTATAAAAACGAATATGGAAGCTGGACAAATAAGACGCCGAAAACCAACGACTTTCATGTGGTATTAGACAGGAAAGAGGAACTTTTTTTCTCCTCCATTTGAAAATGTGGACGTCTGATTCCAATCAATGCACGTCATCAGAATCAGGTAATACACCAACTTATATTCTTGTCTTCATGAAAGATAGGAATCCATATGTTAAACATGCATGTATATTCATTAAAACACCTTTAACATGTCAACAAAAACGGCAAAATAAATAAATATAAATCATATACCGTATATATATATATATATATATATATATATATATATATATATATATATATATATATATATATATATGTGTATATGTATATATATATATATATATATGTATGTATATATATATATATATATATATATATATATATATATATATATATATATATATATATATATATATTATATATATATGATATGTGTGTATGTATATATGAGGTAGATCACCTCGACTTGGTCATTTATTAAGTAATTGATAAACGTTGAAAAACTAATTGGGGTGTTACCATTCAGTGGTCAATTGTACAGAATATGTACTGTACTGTGCAATCTACTAATACAAGTTTCAATCAGTCAATCAATGAATGCCTATTCAGGCTATGGTGCTGTTAAGTTATTGTGGCTCAATTTGCCTTAATTTTTTTTTATTTTAATGTATTATTACTTAATACATAATATTGTTTTAGTTGCTTAAGAGATATTCCTGGCTCTGAATTTGCTCATTGCTAGTTTTATGTTTTTGTGCATTATTTGTTGCCGTAATCATTAAACGAACAGGTTACTCATCAGTTACTCAGTACTTGAGTAGTTTTTTCACAACATACTTTTTACTTTTACTCAAGTAAATATTTGGGTGACTACTCGTTACTTTTACTTGAGTAATAAATCTCTAAAGTAACAGTACTCTTACTTGAGTACAATTTCTGGCTACTCTACCCACCTCTGCTTCTGGGTGATTCATTATTTTAGGAAGGATTTTTCAGGAGTTGGGATGTTACTCACTTTTCTTTTCCTTCCCTGGCAGATCTCCTGTATTACCCTTTTTGTGGCCTTAAACACAATGTTATATGTTGCTCCATTTTGGCGCTCTAATATAGTGGAACCTCGATTTACAAATTTAAAGGCCTACTGAAAGCCACTACTAGCGACCACACAGTCTGATAGTTTATATATCAATGATGAAATATTAACATTGCAACACATGCCAATACGGCCGGTTTAGTTTACTAAATTGCAATATTAAATTTCCTGCGAGGTATCCTGTTGAAAACGTCGCAGATAGATGACGCTTGCGCGTGACGTCTCCGGTTGTAGCGGACATTTTTTTCTATCCCGATCTAAGCTATAAGTAGTCTGCTGAAATCGCATTATTACATAGTATTCTGGACATCTGTGTTGCTGAATCTTTTGCAATTTGTTCAATTAATTAATGGAGAACTCAAAGTAGAAAGATTGAGGTGAGAAGTGGTGCACTACAGCTGCCTTTAGCATCACAAACACAGCCGGTGTTTCCTTGTTTGAAATTCCCGAAGGTGAAGCTTTACTATGGAACGGAGCGGTCAAGCCAGTGTCTTCCCTCAGAGACACTGGCGGTCACCACGACCGTGGCCACACCCCTCCGACTTTCAGGTACTATATAATCTCACTAAAACACTAGTAACACAATAGGCAGATAAGGGATTTTCCAGAATTATCCTAGTAAATGTGTCTAATAACGTCTGAATCGCTCTCACTGCCCTCGCCTTTTTATTTTTTAAACTTTTTATTTTTTATTTTTTCTAGTCTTACAATTTCACTATCCTCATCCACAAATCTTTCATCCTCGCTCAAATTAATGGGGAAATTGTTTGCTTTCTCAGTCCGAATCGCTCTAGCTGCTGGTGGCTATGATTGTAAACAATGTGTGGAGCCCTACAACCCGTGACGTCACGCGCACATCGTCTGCTACTTCCTGTACAGGCAAGGCTTTTTTATTAGCGACCAAAAGTTGCGAACTTTATCAAGGATGTTCTCTACTAAATCCTTGCAGCAAAAATATGGCAATTTCGCGAAATGATCAAGTATGACACATAGAATGGACCTCCTATCCCCGTTTGAATAAATAAATCTCATTTCAGTAGGCCTTTAATTGGTTGTTGAACATGGTTTGTAAATAGAAAGGTTTGTATTGTGGAGTTCCCCATAAAAAATAAGGTAAACATGGACAATTGGTTCTAGCCAAAAACAAAAGTTCCTAATTTAATAAAATTATGCTTGGAATGCATTATACATGCACACACACACATATTTATACAGTCACGATCCAAAGTTTACATACACTTGAAAAGAACATAATGTCATGGCTGTCTTGAGTTTCCAATAATTTCTACAACCCTTAATTTTTTGTGATTGAGTGATTGGAGCACATACTTGTTGGTCGCAAAAAACATTCAGCAAGACGTACACAATGACCATTAGGAAAAAATGGTGATCACACTGCAGCTTTCTATGCTTGTTTACTGTACATTTATGAACCCAAAATAAAATGAAAAAATCATAAATAAAAAATATTACACATATCGTCTGCTCAGCCATATCACTCTAGAATGTTGTAAACGGATGACGTAAGGGGCTGATTAAAACTAATTAAATCTATGTGTTTTGGTGTCTGCTGGGATATTTTTAATGATGGTCGTTTTTTTTTAATGTATAAGTAAAAAACTCATGGTCTGGAACATTCCAGCGCATAAAGCTCGCAGTTAGTGCCAGGGCGCACTTTCAGCTCAGTAAAAAAGTGGGTTCCTTTGTAGACAAGACTGCCTCTAAAATACCCAGAAAAAAGGGATACATGTTTCTTGCTTGTTTCAGAAACATAGCAAAAGACTACAGGTAAGCACATAATAAAATGAATGTGCAATAAATGAGTGTTAGTAGTAGTAGTAGTTAGTAGTAGTAGTAGTCGTACACCTGATTCGATTATCAGTAATCAACTGTACCCGCAGGCTTTGTAGATTACATGCAACACACCGACTGAAAGGCCTACTGAAATGAGATGTTCTTATTTAAACGGGGATAGCAGGTCCATTCTATGTGTCATACTTGATCATTTCGCGATATTGCCATATTTTTGCTGAAAGGATTTAATAAAGAACATTGACGATAAAGTTTGCAACTTTTGGTCGCTAATAAAAAAGCCTTGCCTGTACCGGAAGTAGCAGACGATGTGCGCGTGACGTCACGGGTTGTGGAGCTCCTCACATCTGAACATTGTTTATAATCATAGCCACCAGCAGCGAGAGCGATTCAGACCAAGAAAGTGACGATTTCCCCATTAATTTGAGCGAGGATGAAAGACTCGTGGATGAGGATAGTGAGAATGAAGGACTAGAAAAAAAATAAATAAATAAAAAGACGAGGGTAGTGGGAGTGATTAAGATGTTATTAGACACATTTACTAGGATAATTCTGGAACATCCCTTATCTGCTTATTGTGTTACTAGTGTTTTAGTGAGATTATATGGTCGTACCTGAAAGTCAGAGGGGTGTGGCCACGGGTGTGGTGACCGCCAGTGTCTCTGAGGGAAGCCACGTTTCTCGATGAGGCGAAGGGAAGGCAGCTGTTGGAGCCGGGCTGAGCTTGTTTTCCCCCTCCTCCACGGTGGAAGCATCCCACGTTCAGGGGCGGCTGGTCGGAGGAAGCAAGACAGTCGGCAGCTGCCTCTTAGACAGGTGCACGAGGGCCGACTTATTACCACAATTTTCTCACCGAAACCTGCAATTTGACATGTGGTAGGGAACCATGTTCGCCTAACTGCTCTGTTCCATAGTAAAGCTTCACGTCATCTTTCGGGAATGTAAACAAGGAAACACCGGCTGTGTTTGTGTTGCTAAAGGCAGCCGCAATACACCGCTTCCCACCTACATCTTTCTTCTTTGACGTCTCCATTACTAATTGAACAAATTGCAAAAGATTCAGCAACACAGGTGTCCAGAATACTGTGTAATTATGCGATTAAAGCAGACCACTAATAACTGGAAAAAAATGTCCGCTACAATCCGTGACGTCACGCACACGCGTCATCATACGCGTCATTACACCGCGACGTTTTCAACAGGATACTTTGCGCAAAATTTAAAATTGCAATTTAGTAAACTAAAAAGGCCGGATTGGCATGTGTTTCATCATTGATATATAAACTATCAGACTGCGTGGTCGGTAGTAGTGGGTTTCAGTAGGCCTTGAAAGTATACATAACTTTGTAGTTTGCACAAGCTGTTTAGCGTGTGGTGTTTGGATCTTAGCAGATCAGGCCTCACACGCAATAATTAACATTCTGCTGATTACCGCAAACAGTGCACAATCAGTACAATACAGTGTTATCGTTTTTGTATCTAAAACTATTTTACTTGATCAAATGTCCTAACTTTTTGTCGAATGCCTACATTGCCAAATTTCTATAAAAGCATCACTCGGAATAAATAGCAAAGCATGACAGTGTCAATAGTCTGCATATGAACTAAACCCTAAGCAGAGCAGCTGCAGCTGGGAGAAGACTAGGGCTGGGAGTGAGTTGATTGGGTAAGGTAAGGATAAATGATAAATGGGTTGTACTTGTATGCAAAAGGAGACCAAGACAAACTGATAACACACCAGCACAAAACACAAAGAGAGGGAAAACATGTCCGGTCAGTCTTGAAAGGGCTATTCAGATGTAATTGTTCCAATAACTAAGGGATACTTTTCAAGTGAGATTGTTTTAATTGGAAACTGTCATTCAGTGTAAAAAGGGAGAGGCTCAGACAAGTCTTTTTTTGTTCTCCATTTTTTTTTTTTTTGGTAATATCAACTATAGTTTCCCCAACATAGAGAGGAAAAAAAATGTATGTTCCCTCAGACAGGCCAGACTCATTTTGGCCCTTCACGGTCTTACATTATTATGTGTCAGGAACCTAACTTGTGTTTTTCGTACCTTATACATCGTCTTGAAAATTTGGGAGAAAACTGGTTTGTTTTGTTTTCATACTTGATGCTATAAAAGAAAAAAACAATTTCTGTCCCCAAGACAACCATTCTTCCTATAAAAGTTGCTGTTCATTGAAACGTTTTCCCACAGGGAATTTTGAGTGTTCATTTTATTTCAGCAACCTGAGTAATGCTACGATCTAACAATCTGTCGTGAAATTGGCAAAGTGTCTACCCCAAAGAGAAGTATGTGAGATTTGTATTATTTACCTGCTTTAATAATGACTGATATACTGGCAGCTTTTGTGTGTTAATCTGACTTGCTGTCATGGAAACCTCAGGATACTGTGGCTTCAAAGTGTTGCATTTAGGACAGGAATGTTGACCTTCAATTGCTTAACTTCAAGTCGTTGATTTTCGGTAGACAAAAGGGAAACTCTGGTCATCAAAAAATATATATAATAAACAACCAAGCCTTGAAACTACAAGTGTATTTTTATTTAACTACTGGTCAGGTTACCCAAAAACATTTACCTTTCCTGGACGAAAAACGCAACATTGCAATGCAACATTCCAAATTAGGGATCTTAGTTTTGGATCTGTAAAACCACAGTAATGTACCTGGTGTTCACATTTTTTCACGCCAAACTTGAGATGTATGAAAATTGTAAACTGAAAGTGGAAATGTGCGGTGCCTCATGCCAACTTCATGGTTGCCGTATGAACCTTTCTTCATGCTGTGGATACTTGGGCAACTCGGTCGTTCGGCCATTGCCAATATTTGATTTCAACAATCTAACTGATTGAGGCAAGGACACAAAATTCACTTTTTCGCCAATGCATTTAATGTTTCATTTTCATATTTGTGAGGACGTCTAATAGTTTATCTACGTGATCATTTATCCCACAAATTTAAAGGGGAACATTATCACAATTTCAGAAGGGTTGAAACCCTTCAGTTCCCAGTGGCTGATTTTATTTTTCAAAGTTTTTTTCAAAATTTTACCCATCACGCAATATCCCGAAAAACGGCTTCAAAGTGCCTGATTTTAACCATCGTTATTTACACCCGTCCATTTTCCTGTGACGTCACAGTGTGACATCACCAAAAACAAAGATGGCGAATAGCACAGAAAGGTATAGCATAGTAGTTTGGATTCAGGCTCGGATTTCAGCGGCGCAAGCGATTCAACGGATTACGCATGTATTGAAACGGATGGTTGGAGTGTGGCGGCAGATAGCGAGATCGAAATTGAAGAAGAAACTGAAGCTATTGAGTCATATCACGACAGACAGCGGAACGGGAGGAATTAAGGACGAATTTGGCGATCCTAAACACATGTGTATGTGTTTGTTTGGCATTACCCACTCAGCTGATGACTTTATGCAATTCTTTAGTAAGAAAATTGAAGTCATTAGAAAGGAGATTAAAGACAATGCGTCCCAGCTACAACGGGGTTCTATTAACACTGACACGATTGTATATACGGCGGATACTGCCCTCCAAAATACCTTCTCTCGTTTTGAGGAAATAACATTAGAGGAATTGTTACAACGTGTAAATGGAATAAAACAGACAACATGTTTACTTGACCCTCTTCCTGGGAAACTGATCAAGGAGCTCTTTGTATTATTAGGTCCATCAGTGCTAAATATTATAAACTTATCACTCTCCTCGGGCACTGTTCACCTAGCATTAAAAAAAGCGGTTATTCATCCTCTTCTTAAAAGACCTAACCTCGATCCTGACCTCATGGTAAATTACCGACCGGTGTCTCACCTTCCCTTTATTTCAAAAATCCTTGAAAAAATTGTTGCGGAGCAGTTAAATGAACACTTAGCGTCTAACAATCTATGTGAAACCTTTCAATCCGGTTTCAGGGCAAATCACTCCACGGAGACAGCCCTCGCAAAAATGACTAATGATCTATTGCTAACGATGGATTCTGATGCGTCATCTATGTTGCTGCTCCTCGATCTTAGCGCTGCTTTCGATACCGTCGATCATAATATTTTATTAGAACGTATCAAAACACGAATTGGTATGTCAGACTTAGCCCTGTCTTGGTTTAACTCTTATCTTACTGATAGGATGCAGTGTGTCTCCCATAACAATGTGACCTCGGACTACGTTAAGGTAACGTGTGGAGTTCCCCAGGGTTCGGTCCTTGGCCCTGCACTCTTCAGCATCTACATGCTGCCGCTAGGTGACATCATACGCAAATACGGTATTAGCTTTCACTGTTATGCTGATGACACCCAACTCTACATGCCCCTAAAGCTGACCAACACGCCGGATTGTAGTCAGCTGGAGGCGTGTCTTAATGAAATTAAACAATGGATGTCCGCTAACTTTTTGCAACTCAACGCCAAAAAAACGGAAATGCTGATTATCGGTCCTGCTAGACACCGAACTCTATTTAATAATACAACTCTAACATTTGACAACCAAACAATTAAACAAGGCGACACGGTAAAGAATCTGGGTGTTATCTTCGACCCAACTCTCTCCTTTGAGGCACACATTAAAAGCGTTACTAAAACGGCCTTCTTTCATCTCCGTAATATCGCTAAAATTCGCTCCATTCTGTCCACTAAAGACGCTGAGATCATTATCCATGCGTTTGTTACGTCTCGCCTCGACTACTGTAACGTATTATTTTCGGGTCTCCCCATGTCTAGCATTAAAAGATTACAGTTGGTACAAAATGCGGCTGCTAGACTTTTGACAAGAACAAGAAAGTTTGATCACATTACGCCTGTACTGGCTCACCTGCACTGGCTTCCTGTGCACTTAAGATGTGACTTTAAGGTTTTACTACTTACGTATAAAATACTACACGGTCTAGCTCCATCTTATCTTGCCGATTGTATTGTACCATATGTCCCGGCAATAAATCTGCGTTCAAAGGACTCCGGCTTATTAGTGATTCCCAAAGCCCAAAAAAAGTCTGCGGGCTATAGAGCATTTTCCGTTCGGGCTCCAGTACTCTGGAATGCCCTCCCGGTAACAGTTCGAGATGTCACCTCAGTAGAAGCATTTAAATCTCACCTTAAAACTCATTTGTATACTCTAGCCTTTAAATAGACTCCCTTTTTAGACCAGTTGATCTGCCGTTTCTTTTCTTTTTCTTCCATGTCCCACTCTCCCGTGTGGAGGGGGTCCGGTCCGATCCGGTGGCCATGTACTGCTCGCCTGTGTATCGGCTGGGGACATCTCTGCGCTGCTGGTCCGCCTATGCTTGGGATGGTTTCCTGCTGGCTCCGCTGTGAACGGGACTCTCGCTGCTGTGTCTTGGATCCTCTTTGGACTGGACTCTCGCGACTGTGTTGGATCCATTATGGATTGAACTTTCACAGTATCATGTTAGACCCGCTCGACATCCATTGCTTTCCTCCTCTCTAAGGTTCTCATAGTCATTATTGTCACCAATGTCCCACTGGGTGTGAGTTTTCCTACCGAGGATGTCGTGGTGGTTTGTGCAGCCCTTTGAGACACTAGTGATTTAGGGCTATATAAGTAAACATTGATTGATGATTGATTGATTAAATATGGGTGGAGAGAAAGGCTGGATGCAAATATAGCTACAAATGAGGCATAATGATGCAATATGTACATACAGCTAGCCTAAATAGCATTTTAGCATTGATTAGCTGGCAGTCATGCCGTGAGCAAATATGTCTGATTATTAGCACATAAGTCAATAACATCAACAAAACTCACCTTTGTGATTTCCTTGACTTTATCGTTGGAAATGCATCTGCTTTGAGTGTCGCAGGATATCCACACATCTCTGTGCCATCTTTGTCGTAGCATCGTCGGTAAAGTGTGCGAGGGACTTTCGCATCTTTTGACCACTGGTGCAACTTGAATCCGTTGATTTGTATGTGTTTGTTTGGCATTAAATGTGGATGGAGGGAAAGGCTGGATGCAAATATAGCTACAAATGAGGCATAATGATGCAATATGTACATACAGCTAGCCTAAATAGCATGTTAGCATCGATTAGCATGCCGTGACCATTGATATGTCTGATTAGCACACTCCACGTAGGTCAACTTGAATCCGTCCCTGTTCGTGTTGTTACACCCTCCGACAACACACCGACGAGGCATAATGTCTCCAAGGTACGGAAAATAGTCGAAAAAATGGAAAATAACAGAGTTGATTTGACTTGGTGTGTGTAATGTGTTTGATAAAATGGCGGATTGCTTCCTGTTGTGACGTCACGGGTGAAGGCTCATTGCTCCGACAGGCGAACAATCGAAAGGCGTTTAAATTGCCAAATTCACCCTTTTAGAGTTCGGAAATCGGTTCAAAAAACATATGGTCTTTTTTCTGCAACATCAAGGTATATATTGACGCTTACATAGGTCTGGTGATAATGTTCCCCTTTAATAGCTTGTATCCGGATTTGTGAGGACATTCTCTTAATTAATTTAGGTAACCATTTGCCATCTATTGCTGTCTAAATGTGTTCTTGCAACTCCAGCATAGCTCGGCCAGTTGGGTGTACAGCTACAGTAACCGGTGGAGGAAGGGCCCGTCTTTGTGTCACTTGTCTGCTACCGCAAGTAACTCTCCTGGTTTATATTTATAAATTGAGTAACCAAACAAGGTTCAAATTTTGTATCCTTTTTGATATGCTGGCATGTTTGAATTTAAAAGATTTCCAACCTAAATATAAATTATTGATCAAATAATATTATAGTGTAGCTGTGCCCAGGCTACTATATTAACACATTTTGTCGTAAGTTATGCAAATTATATTTATCATTGAGGTACTCCCATCTCTTCTAAAGTTGTATGTATCATTGCAACGACTATCTTTTCAAACTGGATAAGCTCTACTTTATTTCCTTTGCCAGTCTTTCCAACATGTTCACTCAATTCCACGTTTGTTCGGATGTACAAAAGAAATGTGCTTGAATTAATGCATATGCACACATTTTGTTTGTGTCTATGTTTTCTGGATTTGAGCCATTTCTTAGTAAGAAATTCCCGCAAGCCTTAACACTTGAGGCCCCTGTTTCTAATTCAAATGAAAAAGTACTCATTAAAACACAATAGTAAGTAGATTTAATTTATATTGCACTTCATTGGGGAGTGCATTCCACCATTAGGAGCAACTAACAATAGGTTGTAAAAACAGTAAAACACACAACCAGAACCTGTGTTCATAAGATATTTAGCAGCCATTACATTTTAAAATTCAACAGAATTTCACTCTGTTAACAGCCAAAATGTCGTAATTATTTGAACACATAGAATATATAATCTTTAAGCTGTACACATAATAAACTGATCTTGAACACTTAATCAAAACTGCGTTTACGACTGAAAACTGGAGGAGTTCGGTTGAATTACTTTACTGCATCTGCTTAGTTCAGCGTTTAAAAGCCACGTGTTGAAGTCCAGCTGTGAGTCGCTCGTACCATTCAATAACAAGACTGATGCTATGTTTTAGAAACTCTCCATCTTCTTGAACTAAGATGAATACGTCTAAAAGTGTTTGCTTCCTGTGGACAAAAATCAGCATTTGAGTGGGAAGTTACACCAAATTGATGCGGTGAAGAATGCTGCCGATGCCTCCATACATTTTGATGAGCTAGCATTCTGTTTACAGACAGAACATGTGTGTTTAGAACTGAGCATGTTCTTTTTATTTCCACACAGTGGTAGGTTGCCGTAGGCCACCTGTGCCGACCCATGGATCCACAGAGGGAGTGTTTCATCATTCAGGGGCGCGCGTCACTTTCCAGTGTGATTCAGGCTTTGAGTTGCGGGGGTTTTCTACTGCCATCTGCTTGACTGATGGCACCTGGAGTGCGCCTTCCCCGCAATGTGGTAATACTTGCTTTGATTTATTTTGTGCAAAATCTAAATATAAAAGAAAAATAAACATCACTTCGCCTAAGATTTGCCATTCGTTGATTTCTGCTCTTTTTATGTTCCAAGTTCCAGTGGAAGGGGTCTGTGTTCTACCACCAAAGCCAGCACACGGGGACCACTTCTTGGTTTATGGGCCCAATGATGTTTTAATAGCTCTCCAGTACCTTTGCCACCAGCCTTATGAACTCACTGGAGTCTCTCAGAGAACCTGCCTTTCTAACAATTCCTGGAGTGGAAGTCCACCTGATTGCAGGAGAGGTCAGGCCAAGTATCTAAATTTACTCTTTATAACGCAATACACATACCTTAAAGAGCTCCTCTAATGCTGACAACATTGACACTTACTAATTTCCCCCAAAGTAGTAATTTCATGCTTGTTTTCTAACGAGTTTCAGCACATTTTGGAATGCTCACTTTTAGCTCCAAAATGTGGGCGCGCCCGTTTCAGTCTGCTGACATCACCTTCAGAACACTGGAGGCAATTTCATAATACGTAGTATGTGTTTTAGTACGATCTTCATCCCAAATCGCAATATTTCCTCAGAAATTGAATCTATAATCAAATATGTCTGCCATATGCATTGTTACAGGTTGTAGCAATACAACTAAATCCCATCATTCCATTATTTCCAAGTGATGGGAATAGGAGGAAAGTATTGACTCTCGGAAAATGGGACAGACCAGGCGAGAGGAGAGTCATTTGCCGTGATTATTCAATAATTTTGACTTCGAAGAAGAAAGGTTTTGATCGGAATTTGGAAGGAAAACATTTTTAAAACTCAAATAAAATGCGATCCTGAAAACCAGTAGTACCCTCGATGGGAGAAAGATGAGAAGAAGAAGAGACCAGGTACTCAAAACAAGAGAAATTGAAGATAAACCACTAGTATTTAATTTTGCGTCCTTATTTAATAATTTCTTCAAGATGCATGAGTACATTTTGAAAAAGCATGAGGAAACACAGGCTATGGTGTCTGTGGAAGAGGAAATAGAAGAGCAGGGAAATCTGGAAATTGTAAATCAGAATCAGACATACTTTATAAATCCCAGAGGGGAAATTAACATTTTCAGCACAATCCCATTAAAGATCAGACAAACATTACAGGGAGACAGAACAGGATTGCTGACGGGTCTGTCAACTTCCGGCGTCCCTTACAAAAAAGGTGAGATACAGGTTTAACAATTGTACAAGTACAGTAAATGTTTTAAACTTATTTTTTTTATCACTGATAGATTGATTGAAACTTTTATTAGTAGATTGCACAGTACAGTACATATTCTCTATAATTGACCACTAAATGGTAACACTGGAATAAGTTAACCATATCAGTTTTGGAGTAATCATGGACCAGAGCTACAGAAACATTCAATGAAGTGATCAGAATAAGATTTTTACATGGATTTTTCCACACTGCCTATGCAGGGAAATGGGCTCCAGTTCTGTGGATGACGTCAAACCAAGAAGTCTAGAGAAGGAAACGGGGTGTTCTAACTACAAATACTTATCTACTAATTACTCAAAAAATAATTGATATCATTAGAAATGACTGAAAAATTCATTTTCAGGAGCAAAATATACATAAAAAGAATGTGTGAGTGAAATTTCGGTCATCTGGACAAAGAGGGTCCTTTAAGGTCACATCGACTGGGCTATGGAAGCAGACAAGGGTTACTCAAATAGCATTTTTTGTAATTTTGTCTAGGATTTTAAGCCTTCGACCCCCGCACTGACGTATTTTGCTTTTAGTGGGTCATGAAAATCAGGAACATAATGAAGCTGTTGAAAGTTACCTGCACGTATTATATGACGCGCAAAAGACAGAAACAGCTAAACACCAACAAAAGCCAGGCATAACCAGAAATAACAAACATTCATCACCAAGCAATTAAGCACAATAGTCAAAATTTTGAAAGCCTTGGCAACTAAATGACTTTTGTAATTCACATTCACTGACTCCGTCCATACTTGACAGCTAAAAAAATCAAGTCCTCAAAGTCTCCATTTTACTCATCACAATCTGCCACCCAATCCTGGGACCTTTAAGAAAAGGCTGGCTTAAAGTATACATTTTTCTTTAAAGGAGAACTGCACGTTTTTCGGAATGTTGCCTTTTATCCACAATCTTTATGAGAAACAAGAAAACGTGTCTTCTTTTTTTTAATGCACTAACTTCTAAATGAATAAAAGTCTACTTACAAATGACTCAATTGGAATCATGAAGTCATGACGTTAATGCGTCTATTCTGACCCTAAAAACACTATTAAAACATCCAAAAAGCGCCGATAATACTGAATTTACATTTCATGATCAGATTATTAACCAATTATTGGCGATATTGTTATTATAAGCGCTGATCTAAAGGACCTACTGTATTTTTGACGGAGCATTGATTAAGAAAGGTAACTTCCTTATGCTGCGGTATTGGCATTATCAGCTGGTTAGCTGCTGATGCTAAAACTTTATTTTAGATTATAAATAATGCCTCGAGCCTTGATAGTAAAATGATGTGGAAATATACACACTGACAGCCAATTTAGGCTTAAAAAAACCTGAAAAGACTTGTGGTTCCACCCACTTTTTTTCCTCTTGTGGATCATGAGTAATTCTTCATCTAAACAGGAATATATGAACATCCTAACAGTCGGCAGTAAAAGCAGACATTGTATAGTAAGTGTGGTTTGTTGGCTTGTTTGTTGGAAGTCTGCCATGATTAATACTAGCTTTTGGGGGGAAAAAAAAGCGAATGTTGTGATGCGTTTTTTAAATGAGTGCGCTGAGGTATGCTTAAAATGAGAAAAATAAATATATATTACATGTTTTAATGAATGTGCCTGTTACTAAATTAAATATATACTGACAGCAAGTATGTAAAATGTTAATGGAGGTGTTTATATGATGTTTAAGCGCTTATAGGCTTCACTGTAGGTGGACTTTTGCCGACATTTATTTACTCGGTTGAATGCATTAAAACAAATGTGTGCTTTTCTTACATATGGATTGTAAATGATAGGAAAAATTCCCAAAAAAGTGCAGGTCCTTCTTAAATGTACACAACTTCTTAGCATGAGTAGGTGTTTGCTTGTTTGAACAAATAAAACATCCAAATGGCCCACAATCTTAAATTTTTTCAGCAAAACAGTCCTTGGTGGAACATGTTTGGACTCCCCTGACTTAGAGTGTCACATACAGTTGTAGCACTGCCCACTAGTGGACTGTCTCATTATTTAGCAATGTGAGGGTGTTGTGCTTACTGTAAATTGGGTTGAAGTGCCTCAATAAAACATGCAGTTTTACAAATTTGTATGTTTTATGAATTATTAAAAAAAATTCCCAATGCTGGAGATTTGTGATTTTACATTCGTAGGTCTAAGGCTTTGCTTTTAGATAAGAAATTAGTCAGTGTTCCACTAATTTCGGAACAAAATATGTTTGGTCAATCCGCTTCACAAGTCACTAATGATACCTGTTCTTCATCCACAGTGAATAACACACTCACACAAGCTGAAAAGGAAAGGGAAGAAGCTGGAGGAAAGACAGGAAAAAGCAAAGACAAAGAAATACACGGTGATAAAAATGTCAGCGAAGACACTAAAAGTGTTGAAAAAGAAAGTGATCTCAGGAATACAACGAGAGAAGACAAAAACACTGGTGTTCGTCCCGAGAAAACTGGGTCTGAGGAAAAAAATAACGGTCAGGATAAAACAACAAGCAGCAGTGAAGATCAAGAACCCAAAGAACCGGAAATAGCAAAACCTGGGAGGAGAGACGACAGCCATTCCCCAAAGTCGGAGACAGATATCACTGAGATACAGGTGATAAAAGACAAAGGGCAGGAAGAGAAGGAAAGAAAAGAGGAGCAAGTGAATGGAAAGAAAAACTCAGGGAAGGTCGGACCAAACGACACGAAGCTGAGGACGGCAGTCTCAGAAGAAATGAACACAGTCAACATATTGGAACAGGGAACGGCAAAGAACGACACAGTCAAGGACGATATCAATGACATCAAGAAAAAAAGCAATAACAAGACAGGTTTTCCAGAGAGGAAAATCCTTCCCTCGCAAGTCAATATTACACAGTATACTTTGTATAGGTCAGAGGGTGAGGAACGTGGAAAAACAAAACAAAAAACAACCATCAGAGAAGGCAAAGCAGAGACAAGTCCTACTGAAAAACCAAAAGAGGAACCTGATATGGACGGGGAAGAGGAAGAGCGGTGGAAGGACATCAACCAAAGTTTCACTGGTAAGAGATTGAAATTTAACGGGAAGATTCCCTGAGCGCTCACACTCCCTTCCGACATTAACCGCCCTTTTCCAGAGAGGATGTGCCCTCCTCCCCCTCGCCTCTATCACGGCTATCACAGAACGGTGCCAGGGACCAAGCCTGAGACAGTAGAGTTCTTCTGTAATCATTCCTACGCTCTGAGTGGAGACTTCCAATGGAGCTGCCAGCCAAATGGTACTTGGAGCGGCAAACAGCCTCTCTGTGTTCGAGGTACTCATTCTTTACTCCTTGTCATGTTGCACTTTGCAGGTTTTGTCATAAGAATAAATGATATAGGATGGTGTACACACATACAGTACAATGTACTTTATTTTTTAACTATAAGTCGCAGTTTTTTTCATAGTTTGGCCGGGGGTGCGACTTATACTCAGGAGCGACTAATGTGTGAAATTATTAACACGTTACCGTAAAAGATCAAATAATATTATTTATCTCATTCACGTAAGCGACTAGACGTATAAGATTTCATGGGATTTATTGATTAGGAGTGACATATTGTTTGGTAAACGTATAGCATGGTTTATATGATATAGTTATTTGAATGACTCTTACCATAATATGTTACGTAAACATAGCAGGCACATTCTCAGTTGGTTATTTATGCCTCATATAACGTACACTTATTCAGCCTGTTGTTCACTATTCTATATCTATTTTAAATTGCCTTTCAAATGTCTATTCTTAATGTTGGGTTTTATCAAATACATTTCCCTAAAACATGTGACTTATAGTCCAGTGCAACTTATATATTTGTTTTTTTCCTTCTTTATTATGCATTTTCGGCAGGTGCGACTTAATACTCCGAAGCGACTTATACTCCGAAAAATACAGTAGTTATTTTGCGGGATTTTTGGGTGATTTTGTGGCCTAAAATGTCTAAATTCGAAACAGCTTTTTTGGAAAGTGGCAGCCAAAGTTGCAATGTTTTTATGCATAATTTTTGTCAATACCATTGAATCAACTTATTTAATTTACTTGATATTATTGTTTTTTGTGTGCCTTATAAAAATTAACCTCAGAAAGCACATTAGTTTGACAAAAAATGGAAAACAAATACTATATTGATGTTTTATTTGTTTTATACCACATTGACACTAAGTGGCAGTAAATGGGACCCATTACCTCCCTGTTTGGCACTCAGCATCAAGGGTTGAAATTGGTACCACCATACAAAATAAAAATACAATAAAATACAATAGTGTAGAAGGCCTAGGTATTCATTAAAAACAAGGCAGAGGTTTTGTTTAACAAGTATATTTAATATTTTTGGCCACTGTATCACTTCCAAAGACATGCACCTGGGGATAGGTTGATTGGCAACACTAAATTGGCCCTAGTGTGTGAATGTTGTCTGTCTATCTGTGTTGGCCCTGCGATGAGGTGGCGACTTGTCCAGGGTGTACCCCGCCTTCCGCCCGATTGTAGCTGAGATAGGCGCCAGCGCCCCCCGCGACCCCAAAAGGGAATAAGCGGTAGAAAATGGATGGATGAAAATGGATCATAACACAGTTTGAACACAGGATTAAAACACTGTACTTTAATCAAGTGATTCTTTGTCGTACCACTAGATGGAGCCCGCGCAACACTTTTGGTTCACGTACCACAGTTTGAGTATCACTGAGCTACAATATTGCAACTGTACCTACTGTGAAATAGACTTCCTCAGAAACATAATCAGGGTTGTTTTATTTATGTTCAAACTTTTTAAAAGCCTTTTTGATGATATTAATATTTTAATTGTCACTGGCAGTGATGTAATGCAGGGGTTCTCAACCTTTTTGACTGTGGGTCCCACTGAAATTCTAACACATTTAATAAATGTACATACAATTATGTAAAATAAATACACAAAATTAATATTGAATATGTTTCTTGAATACATTGTAAAGTGCAAATGAAAATACTGCATGACCACTTCAGTCATATTTTTTGCCCTTAAGAAACATCTCTATGACTTTAGCTCCAGACTTCTTCTGTTTGTTTGATGTTGTAATTACTGCCATGAGTGGTGGAAAAGTGCATTACAACCATACTTCCCAACCCTCCCGGATTTTGTGGGAGACTCCCGAAATTCAGCGCCTGTCCTAAAAACCTCCCAGGACAAATTTTCTCCCAAAAATCTCCCGAAATTCAGGTGGACCTGGAGGACACACCCCCTCCAGCTCCATGCGGACCTGAATGAGGACAGCCTGTTTTCACGTCCGCTTTCCCACAATATAAACAGCGTGTCTGCCCAGTGACGTTATAACTGTAGATTGATCGAGGGCGAGTTCTTGGTTTCTTATATGGGTTTATTGTTAGGCAGTTTCATTAACGTCCTCCCAGCGCGGTAACAACACACAACAACAGCAGTCACGTTTTTGTCTACTGTAAAGCAGTTCGTCTGCCGTAAACAGCAATGTTGTGACCCTCTTAAACAGGACAATACTGCCATCTACTGTACATGCATATGGTTAGAAAAATAGTGACAGATAATAGAACAAGGGTGGACAATTCAACCCTTAATTTAACAATGAGTAGATGAGTGTTATGTGTGTGTGTATATGTGTAAATAAATGAACACTGAAATTCAAGTATTTCTTTTAGAAATATGAAATACTTGACTTGGTGAATTGTAGCTGTAAATATACTTCTCCCCTCTTAACCACGCCCCCGCCCTACCCCCGACCACACCCCCCACCCCCACCCCCCGAAATCGGAGGTCCCAAGGTTGGCAAGTATGATTACAACTGAGTACCGCTACGGGCTATACAAACCACAGACAAGAACCATCATTTTTTTGTGGCACAAACAATGTGAGAAAAACCTATGTAATGTGTCATACTGAAATGTGTTTCCAATATTTGTCCACTTATCCATCCATCCATTTTCTACTGCTTATTCCCTTTCGGGGTCGCGGGGGGCGCTGGCGCCTATCTCAGCTACAATCGGGCGGAAGGCAGGGTACACCCTGGACAAGTCGCCACCTCATCGCAGGGCCAACACAGATAGACAGACAACATTCACACTTATCATGTAGCTAATTAAGATAACCAAATAATAAATACAAAAGAACATAATGGTGTGTGTGACATCATTGGTACTTTAACTTTAACTTTAATTTTCATCATAGGTACACTTCAACTGTGAGAGACAGAATGTGAAAAAAAAAATCCAGGAATTCACATTGTAGGAATTTTAAAGAATTTATTTGTAAATTATGGTGGAAAATAAGTATTTGGTCAACCATTCAAAGCTCTCACTGATGGAAGGAGGTTTTGGCTCAAAATCTCACGATACATGGCCCCATTCATTCTTTCCTTAACACGGATCAATCGTCCTGTCCCCTTAGCAGAAAAACATCCCCAAAGCATGATGTTTCCACCCCCATGCTTCACAGTAGTTATGGTGTTCTTGGGATGCAACTCAGTATTCTTCTTCCTCCAAACACGACGAGTTGAGTTTATACCAAAAAGTTCTATTTTGGTTTCATCTGACCACATGACATTCTCCCAATCCTCTGCTGTATCATCCATGTATCCATTTTGGTATAAACTCAACTCATCATGTTTGAAAGAAGAAGAATACTGAGTTGCATCCCAAGAACACCACACCTACTGTGAAGCATGGGGGTGGAAACATCATGCTTTGGGGCTGTTTTTCTGCTAAGGGGACAGGACGATTGATCTGTGTTAAGGAAAGAATGAATGGGGCCATGTATCGTGAGATTTTGAGCCAAAACCTCATTCCATCAGTGAGATATTTGAATGATTGACCAAATACCTATTTTCCAACATAATTTACAAATAAATTATTTAAAATTCCTACAATGTGAATTCCTGGATTTTTTTTTCACATTCCGTCTCTCACAGTTGAAGTGTACCTATGATGAAAATTACAGACCTCTGTCATCATTTTAAGTGGAAGAACTTGCACAATCGCTGGCTGACTAAATACTTTTTTGCCCACTGTATATAAATTTAATATATTATTATTATTATTATTATTATCAATGTTAATATTCAATGTTTTATCGTTTATAGTTTATTGTTAATCCAAAATTCTTTATTTCCATGTAAATACTGGGTGTCTCATTAAAAAAAATCTTAAAATTCCATTCCGTTTAGGACGGTCCGTCATAAAGTTTTTAGCATTCAATTCATTATTGTGAAGTTTTGTATTAGTGTTCCTAAAAATAGATAAACTGGCCCCCGACACATTTTTTTTTTAAATTTGGCCTCTCGAGTCAAAATAATTGCCCAGGTCTGTTCTACACAGAAGTATTCCAAGAGATTTCTCCTCCTGACTGTGAGGCTGACATGCTAACCACAAGGTCAAGGCCTCAATGTTGTGTAATGAAGCTATAATAATGAAAAGACACTTTTATACAGTGATATAATTGTACGAGAAAATAATAATAACCTGTGAGTAATAACTTTTAATTGGTCTTGTGCAACATACTTACTGGAATTTGCTATTTCTATTTAATTGTCCTTTTTTTTTACTTTCCACGCTATATGCAGCTTGTCGGGAGCCCAAAGTTTCAGAATTGGTCAGACAAAGAATTCATCCACCTCAAGCACCATTCAGGTATGTAAAATGCAAATATAATCAAAAAGTCAAATCAAATATGAAGATGTAAATGCAATTTTTCGTACAATGGAAATGGCCTGAGACGGTTATGTTTTATTTGCTTTTTTGGACTTCCTTTCCAGAAAGACACCAGTACACAAGCTGTACTCCTCTGCATTGGGCCGACGGGTGCAGTCAGAGGGTCCCACGAAAAGCCCACCAATACTCTCCCAGCTGGCCCAAGGCTTCCATCACCTCTACACACATATAGAGTATGACTGTGTGTCTCCTTTCTACCAACACAATGGCAGCCCTCGGAGGACATGCCTGAAAACAGGCAAATGGAGTGGGCGTCATGTCTCATGTTCACCAGGTGAGGGCAGCAGAGGTCCATAATATTAAGTCTCACTGACTACAGGGGGATAGGCAACACTAAATTGGTCCTAGTGTGTGAATGTGAGCGTGAATGTTGTCTAACTGTGTTGGCCCTGCGATGAGGTGGTGACTTGTCCAGGGTGTACACCGCCTTCCGCCAAAATGCAGCTGAGATAGGCTCCAGTGACCCTGAAAGGGACAAGCGGTAGAAAATGGATGGATGGATGACTATACTTGCTCAATTGCTATTATTGTATTATACTTTGATTATTTTGAGTATTGTCATTGGTAATCAATTAATAAGCAGGACCTAACATTTTTGCTTTCTGTAACTCTGGGTTTGGTCAAGACCCTTTTTCTGTTGCAAAAGGACAAATTTCTTATCGTCTTCAACACATTTTTTATGCCTTTCATGTGGGTCATAACCAAGTGGGACGATATTTTTGTCCGCATAATTAAGTTGTGTCAGCAAATGAGTCTAAAAAATGTCAACATTACGAATGGCATCCTTTCTGGAGGTACTGATCACATGGTTGGAGTCAAGTTCCAAGGATTTTTTAATTATGCCGCAACAATTAGATTCAATGCCATAATCCCTGATTAATGTACTTTATTTATACACAGTCTTGAATGCCAATTTAAAAAAAAGAACACAAACACAAAATTGACAGCACAAACACACATTGGGCAAAGCAAAGACCAAGTCCCAAATAAAACCAAAAAAGTATCATTTGACACACATATCAATGGAGAAAGAATACAAATTGTCAGCAAATATAAATATATTTGGTTAATAAGATTAGATTAGATAGTACCTTATTTATTCCTTCAGGAGAGTAATTTCAGGAAAATTAAAATGTTCAGCACAATCCCATTCAAGATCAGACAAACATTACAGGGAGACACAACAGGATCGCTGACGGGTCTGCCGGCTTCCAGCACCCCTTACAAAAATGGTGCGATACAGGTAAACAAGTGGGGGGGGGGGATGGGAGAAAAAAATAGAAGATTCAAATGAAATAAAATAAAAAAAATCGGTCTAAGCCTGGGCCCCTGGAGATGGGGTCCAGACTGAGGCCAAGGGAAAAAAAACAACAACTCATAGTCATAGTGTATTGGCTGGGGACATCTCTGCGCTGCTGATCCGCCTCCGCTTGGGATGGTTTCCTGCTGGCTCCGCTGTGAACGGGGCTCTCGCTGCTGTGTTGGATCCGCTTTGGACTGGACTCTCGCGACTGTGTTGGATCCATTATGGATCGAACTTTCACAGTATCATGTTAGACCCGCTCGACATCCATTGCTTTCCTCCTCTCCAAGGTTCTCATAGTCATCATTGTCACCGACGTCCCACTGGGTGTGAGTTTTCCTTGCCCTTATGTGGGCCTACCGAGGATGTCGTAGTGGTTTGTGCAGCCCTTTGAGACACTAGTGATTTAGGGCTATATAAGTAAACATTGATGATAGTAGACATCCCTCTCACATGTGTGTAAGAGGGAAACATCAAAGAAAACAAAGGACATGAAAGACAATAAAGCAGTGGAGCTGATACAACCAGGGACTTCTACATACAGCTATGAATAAAAATTAAAATAAACGTATACACTGTGGTGGCCTATATTCAGAGCTTTCCTTCAAAGCCCATATTGGCAATTTGTGTAAAATAATCCATTTTAATCTTGCAAATTTTCGTGCAATTCGAAATGAAATGTCAACTGAAGCTGCAAAATTGTATTTGCATTCGATGATTTTTAGCGACTTCAACTATTGCCTTACCAGCTGGTCTCAGGCTGGTTAGAGTTAAAAAAAAAAAAAATGAAATATTGTACAAACAAGCAATTAAAATGATGGATACAAAACCTAGGCACTATCATCACTGTGCCATTCTAAAAAATACAGTATTTGCACATTTGCGGACTTAAAACTGACCTATAAAGTACTGCATGAATTGTTCAACAGCCGCAAGCCTGTCACTCGAGGCTCTGTCAGAGGTGACTGTTATAGTCTTCTGCACAGGAGCACTGTCAGTAAGTCGGCCTGGTCAGTCAGAAGTGCAAATAGATAGATAGATAGATAGATAGATAGATAGATAGTACTTTATTGATTCCTTCAGGAGAGTTCCTTCAGGAAAATTAAAATTCCAGCAGCAGTGTACAGAGTTGAGATAAATTAAAAAAAAAAAGTAAAAAGTAAATAAAGAGGGTTCAAATGGAAACAAAATAGAGAAATATTACAATGAGAATAAAAAATAAAAAGCAACAATAGGAATAAAAATATAACAGTAAATTAAGAATATAACAAGACAAAGTAGGCAGTAGTGACCATGTTATGAAAACGTATTGCACTGTTATTGTTTTGCATCCCCTGTCATCCTAGTACCCCCCACCCCCCAGAGAGGAGTTGTACAGTCTAATGGCGTGTGGGACAAAGGAGTTCTTGAGTCTATTAGTCCTGCACTTGGGATGAAGCAGTCTAGAACTGAACAGGCTCCTCTGGCTACTGATAACACTATGCAGAGGGTGACTGGCATCATCCAGGATGCTCACTAGTTTGTCCACAGTCCTCTTCTCTGCCACCCTCACCAGTGAGTCCAGTTTCATTCCCATTGTAGAACCGGCCCGAAATGTGTGGAACTCAGTACCTGAGGAGGTTAAACTGGTCACAAGGCCTTCACATAAAAAAATAAGATGTGGCTTATCAACGCCTAAAGCTTTCAGCACTAACAGATGAGCCTGTTTTGATTCTAAGATAAATGTTATGTTGTGATGTTTTATTAAATTTTTTATCATATCGTATATGTATTGTGTGTTTTTTTTTCTTTTTCTCTCTGTTTTATTTTTCTTTTGAATTGTAATGGCAGTGCCTTTTTTACATCATGGCTAGGGGACTACAGATGAAAACTAGCCTTCTGGGGCTAATTCAGGCTTTTTTAACCTGTGTAGTCATCCATCCATCCATCCATTTTCTACCGCTTATTCCCTTTCGGGGTTGCGGGGGGTGCTGGCGCCTATCTCAGCTACAATCGGGCGGAAGGCGGGGTACACCCTGGACAAGTCGCCACCTCATCGCAGGGCCAACACAGATAGACAGACAACATTCACACTCACATTCACACACTAGGGACCATTTAGTGTTGCCAATCAACCTATCCCCAGGTGCATGTCTTTGGAAGTGGGAGGAAGCTGGAGTACCCGGAGGGAACCCACACATTCACGGGGAGAACATGCAAACTCCACACAGAAAGATCCCGAGCCTGGATTTGAACCCAGGACTGCAGGACCTTCGTATTGTGAGGCAGACGCACTAACCCCTCTGCCACCGTGAAGCCCTGTGTAGTCATGTGTTTTATAAAATTGCATGTTCACCTTTGAAATAAACTAATCTTAATCTTTAAGCAAGCAAAACCTTCTGTGACAATCTCTTGAGAAAGTCAGCCGTTATCTAAAAATATGCAATTTCACATAAAATTTGATATTTAGATTGAGGTAAGCTCAGGGTCACTGTAGCTGCTGGCAGACGTTGTCAACAGATTTAGTCACTTTGATCACTAAAATGTGATTCTGAAGTGAATACTTCGTACTGCCCATCCTCACCCCAACTACATCTCAGGTAAATTGGGTTTGAGACCCCTGATACGGATGGAAACAAAACTTCCTTGATAAGTCAGAGACACAGTCAGCCATTTGTGTTTCATACATTTTCCCACGTGGGGCTTCTTTGCATTTTGGTCAACATGCTTCAAAACAGCCGTCCTCGGTTCTTTACAAAGTAAAAGCATTCAGAAAATAACTGAAAGAAGGTTCAAGCACACTTTGTGTTAACACAACTTCAATGTAAGTAACATTTAGTCTATCCTTCCTCCTCATCGTGGTCTTCCCCTTATGCCCTCGTTTCCTGTCACTTCCTCTTTGGCAGTGTGTGGGAAGCATCCAACCTTTGACCGTGAGAGGCCGGGAGAGGCTCACTGGCCTTGGCTGGCAGCCATCTACCGCCGCACCACCAATGGTGCCGGGACCAAGGTGACCAAGGCAGATAGCCACTCGGGGTCTGTGAAGAAGGACGGTGGCGCAAAATCTGGCAACCATATTCGTGATTCTGACTGGCAGCTGGTGTGCAGTGGGGCTCTGGTGAACCAAAGGAGTGTTGTAGTCGCAGCCCACTGCGTGACAGACCTGGGCAAGGTTTACCCTCTGGATGCAGCCGAAATCAAGGTGGTGGTTGGGAAACACTACCGTGACGATCACAGAGAAAGTAAAGGTTTCCAACATCTGAGGGTAAGCTCTAAGAACATATCCTTTGTGTCGAAGCTCTTTAACAAATGTCATGACTTGTCTCTTTCCCCCCAAAGGTTGCCTCCATCAGCGTTCACCCCAACTATGATCCCCATATTCTTGACTCAGACATAGCTATCATCAAGTTAATGGACAAAGCAAAGATTGGAGAGAAAGTGTTGCCCCTCTGTCTATCAGACAGTCAGGGTGAGGGGGAGATCTCCGGACAAGGGCTTGTGACTGGCTGGTCTCCAGTTCCTGACTCAGATTTAAGTGCTGATGAGAAAGCAAGAGTCGGACTTGTCCAACTCGCTGACATTGTCCCATGCGAGCAGCAATATGCCCGAAATGGTGTGCCAATCAGTGTTACAGACAACATGTTGTGCGCAAGCCAGAAGCCTGACTACGGGCCCTCTAACATATGTCCCTCTGACACTGGGGGGATTCTTGTCCTTCCTGCTTACACTGACAACAACCAGAATCCCTTTGTTGGCAGCAATCATGTTGGGAGCAAAGGATTTTGGAGACTTCTGGGACTTGTGAGCTTTGGCTATGACCAAGGAGAGTGTGATCCTGACCTCTATACGGTCTACACACATGTAGCAAACTTCAAAGTCTGGATCGAGAGTCATATGAAATAGAAATCGGAACATGTGACTTATAATATTTAAATGCACATGCTTCTTTCTCTTCCTTTTTGTTTGTTTGTTCAATCTGGTCACCCAGCAGTCTCATTTTTGTAGTGTTTTGCACAAACGCAACACTGGACAACACTGTGCTTTAAGTCAGGTGCGTCAAAACATATTTTCATGATACTGATCAGTCCTTTCAGGATTTTGTAATGTTGCGATGGAGACTATTCACGCAAATTCAACTAATCCCTGCGATTGGCAAATGTTGGACAATCCCCACAAACACACCGCCCATTTTGGCCTCGCATCGACATATTTGCCAATCGGATTTGTCCCAGCAGAACTCGAACGCAACACAACATCAAATGTCTGCCTGCAGCACCAGGGGCGATTTGGCCACAACTTTTTGAAAATGCTGCAGTGAAACCATTAGGGCTGTGAATCTTTGGGTGTCCCACGATTCGATTCAATATCGATTCTTGGGGTCACGATTCGATAATATATCGATTTTTTTCGATTGGGTTCGATTCTTGATTCAAAAACGATATTTTTCCTATTCAAAACGATTCTGTATTCATTCAATACATAGATTTCTGCAGGATCTACCCCAGTCTGCTGACATGCTAGCAGAGTAGATTTTTTTTTTAAACTTTCATAATTGTAAAGGACAATGTTTTATCAACTGATTGCAATAATGTAAATGTGTTTTAACTATTAAACGAACCAAATATATGACTTATTTTATCTTTGTGAAAATATTGAACACAGTGTGTTGTCAAGCTTATGAGATGCCATGCAAGTGTAAGCCACTGTGACACTATTGTTCTTTTTTTTATTTTTTATAAAAGTCTAATGATAATGTCAAAGAGGGATTTTTAATCACTGCTATGCTGAAATTATAACTAATAATGATACTGTTGTTGATAATATTCATTTTTGTTTCACTACTTTTGGTTTGTTCTGTGTCGTGTTTGTGTCTTTATTGCAGTTCTGAGTGTTGCTGGGTCAGGTTTGGTTTTGGAATTGGATTGCATTGTTATGGTATTGTTGTGTATTGTTTTGTTAGATTGATTAAAAAATACATCTTTTTTTTTTTTTTTTTAAATCGATTTTTTAAAAATGAGAATCGATTCTGAATCGCACAACGTATTCGATTCGATTTTTTCCAACACCCCTAGAAACCATGCTTTTTAGGTCTTAACGATCACAAAAAAGCCTGCAAAATCCTAGAGGGACTGATTATTACATAATTGCCCCTTCATTTGATTACTATCATTGTTTACCAGCAACCTAATGGAAAGTGTTCTTTGAAATCAGAAGTCAGAGTGACAAGCAAATATTTTGGTTCGGCTAGTCTAGCAGTTAATGGAAAAATATTGTCAATGACAAAAAAAATCCAGGAATAGCTTGTTCAATTAAATATCGAGCTTAAAGGGAATTTAATTTCTGTGGTAATTTTGCCTATCATTCACAATCCCTATGGTTTTTTTTAAAATTCAAATGAGTAAAATACAGCAGGTATGAGGTGGTTTACAACGCAACTAATTGGAGTACTATATTGTGCCCATAAAGCTCTCTAAAAAACATCCAAAAAATGCTAACAAAACTCCATTCACATCTCATAACCAAGTATGTCATTAATGTCATAAGCGCTAACAAAGACAAACTCTTAGCCAGCAGAGCGCCAACTAGCTTAGGCAGCTACAGTATTGACATACTGAGGTACTGCTGCTGCTGTATCGCCTCTAAGCTGGTGAAAGTTATTTCTAGATTATAAATAATGCCATTTATTTTTATATTAGAAGGTTGTAGCCATGAACAAAGAATCTGGTCAACTTTAATGTTCAACTTAGACCCGTAGATGGCGAGAAAGACACATTTTTTTGTTGTTTTTAACTTAAAGGAGAATTATGATTAATTCTTCACCAAAAGGGGAAGATATGAAAATCCCATGAGTCGGCAACCCAGTGAGAGCAGACATTGTAAACTACGTGATTGTTTTATTATGTTCATAGTTTGTATTCCTTGTTCAGCTCTTCGCAAAATTGCTACAGGATGCTCACGGTGTCTCACTAAAAGCTGGATCCGTTGTGCACTTAGCTTTTTAAACTTGTAGCTCCTACTCTGTATATTCAGGCTTGAAAATATAAGGTTCTGGATCATTCTTTGTCCCAAAGTAGAATTATTAACTATGCCATGAGTAGTAGTTTTATTGTTGTTGTTGAAGGGAAAAGTGAACGTTGTCATGCGTCTGTGACGTCAATGCACCGCTGTATGCTTAAAATGAGCAAAAAAGGATAGGATAGGACTTTATGATCATTGTACAAGTACAACAAAACATTTGATCACAAACCCGTTCAAGATTAGACAAGCAAAGAACAGGGTTACAGAATAGGAATGCTGATGGGTTGCCATAAGGCGCCCCGTAAAGATGGGGGAAAGGGTAAAACGCTGGGGAAGGATTAGTAAAAAAAATACAATCTAGACTGGGCTCAGTCTGGAGTGGGGAAAAAAACTATAGCAAAGCACATATACATATTATACATCTCGAGAGATCTAGCAAGGTATAATAATATATGTTATAATGAAGGTGCCTGTTACTTCAGTACATGCATACTTACAGCGTGTGTATACAATGTCGATAGACGTTTTTGAATGATTTCAAGGATGCTTTAGGGGCGAAAGAGAGCAACTCCCATTGGTCGGATTGTTAGCTGACTTTTACTGGCATTTATTGACGAGTTAGAATGCATTAAAAAAACAAAAACAAACGTGTGTTCTTGTACTACAAAAAGATTGTGAATTATAAGCAATTTTCCAAAAATCACAGTTCCAATTTAAGAACTGCAATAATATTGCATTTAAAACAAATATCTCTAAATTTAAAATCATACGTAGAAAAAAGCTGAAATGCCTTATTGACGTTTATTATTTCCAGGCTTATGAAATTAAATTATGTGGCAAGCCAGATGTGGCCCTCGGGCCTTGAGTTTGACCCCTGTGCTAAAATTGGAACTGCAATTTTTTTGGAATTCAGCCTATCGTTCACAACCATTATGAAAGACATAACGATGGATGTTATTTTTGTATTGTTTTTGCATTCTAAATATTAAATAATTGCGGTCAAAAGTTTGCTCACAATGGAGCCTATAAAGCCGCACAATTCTGCCTATAAACTCTTTAAAAACAACTGCATTGAAGTTTTATATACATGATTTTTAAGTGTATATGTACTTTAGGAGTGGGTGCATTTATAGCAACATTTAATATTTGCATATTTTGATCATTTTAAGCATCAAAAAGGCATCAGAACGGTTTGGTTTTTTCCTTCATCTCTGATTATTACTCATTAAAGACTTTAAGAGAGCCAACAAACATAATGAAACATTACTTACTGTACAATGTCTGCTGTCATTAGGATGCCAACTGCTGGGACGTTCATATATTCCTGTTTAAATGAAGGATGACCATCAGCCTCATGAATAAACGGGTTGGGGAACCACACACGTCTGTTTGTGTCTTTCTCGCCAGTTCTAGGCCCTAAATGGCTGTCAAAGTGTACCAAATTGTCGGATTACCTTGTCAGACGTCTTCTGTCCAGGTGAGAGGCATGATTTATGATCTACCATAAACTTCCAGGGAGCAAAGAAGGGAGAAAGCAGCAGACCACTCGATGATGTAAATATAGGGTAGTTTTCACGGCACGGCTATAAGTAGTTTGTCTGCGTTAGCGCTTATAAGAAAAATATCACTAATATTTTGTTACAAGTCACAAAATGTAAATGGAGTATTGTTGGCACTTTAAAATTCAAAATGCATAGAAAAATCCATCCGACGTCATGTCTTTCATAATGATTACAAACAATAGGTGAAATTCTAAAAAAAATTCCAAACTAAAAAGTGCAGTTCCCTCGAAAAGATCATTCTTGAAAAAACAACCACCCATGTCTTCAGGCGAGGAACTATTGGAATGTATTTACTACTAAAAGTATATTGTGATGTATTGACTTTTCTGTAGACTAATATGACAATGAACTTGATGTAAATATTGCATTGAAAAAGACCGGACAAACTGGATGCTTTTTTTTAATTAAAAAGAAGAGGTGGTAACTGTGGTTGTGTTGTGTAATATTATGCTTTTGCTGTACAGCCATTCATGTCTAGTAAAAAAAACTAAAATGAATACATATATATATATATATATATATATATATATATATATATATATATATATATATTTATATATAAAAAAACTGCCTGCTCGGTGAAGCATAGTCTGTGTTATGAAGCAAATGAATCCAGGTCAGAGCAGCACCATTTCCACAACCATAAAGGGAGCATATTATTCACATATCATTTCACTCCTCTGTGCTCAAATTAAATCAATTACTTCCAATCTGACCCTCCTCCATTATTCAGTTTCTATCCTGTGCAAGAAAGCAAAAAACAAGAACATCTCCATCCGTTGTTCAGAAGCACGGTGAAAGGTGCTGGAATGTGATTAAAGAGACACATTAAAAATGCAAACCTCAGGCAGAATGTTGAAATAAGCCCGGTCATTTATTCTTTGACTCCATTGTGCAAAAATGTCTTTTAAGGGACCAACGGCCATCATTCTTCATTAGATTTTCAGATACAGTGTAAATGACATTGTGTAGCGTTATTGCCTTTTTCTTGGAGGTGGCACAACAGCTGCATATTCTAATATAATCTTGCTCTATATGTCTTTTGGGAATATAGAATATAGAATGGTGTCTTGGATATAGGCCCTTTTGAAAGGAAATCTTGGATTACTGAGATATAATATACCTCTTAATAATTCAGCATAAGGGTGGACGTCTACAAATTGTTAGCAATTCCTTTTTTCATTAATAAAACAAAACTTGCATGTATTCATTTGTATGTGTATTCATATATGATCAAATTGCATCTTAAAATATTGCATACAGCATAAATAATGGCAGTACACAAAACATAGTGGAATATCAGGGCTACAATAACATAGTTGTTATGGTTGTCTGGGATACAATCCAAATATAATATAGAATACATCCATAAAGAAGGTGAGAAACATTAATACAAACCCCGTTTCCTTTTGAGTTGGGAAATTGTGTTAGAGGTAAATAAAAACAAAATACAATGATTTGCAAATCCTTTTCAACCCATATTCAGTTGAATATGCTACAAAGACAAGATATTTGATGTTCAAACTCCTAAACTTTTTTTTTTTTTTTTGCAAATAATAATTAATTTAGAATTTTATGGCTGCAACACGTGCCAAAGTAGTTGGGAAAGGGCATGTTCACCACTGTGTTACATCACCTTTTTTTAACAACACTTAATAAACGTTTGGGAACTGAAGAAACTAATTGTTGAAGCTTTGAACGTGGAATTCTTTACCATTCTTGTTTCATGTAGAGCTTCAGTCCTTCAACAGTCCGGGGTCTCCGCTGTCGTATTTTACGCTTCATAATGCGCCACACATTTTCCAATGGAGACAGGTCTGGACTACAGGCGGGCCAGGAAAGTACCCGCACTCTTTTTTTTACGAAGCCACGCTGTTGTAACACATGCTGAATGTGGCTTGGCCTTGTCTAACTGAAATAAGCAGGGGCGTCCATGAAAAAGACGGCGCTTAGATGGCAGCATATGTTGTTCCAAAACCTGTATGTACCTTTCAGCATTAATGGTGCCTTCACAGATGTGTAAGTTACGGGGCGGCATAGCTCGGTTGGTAGAGTGACCGTGCCAGCAACTTGAGGGTTGCAGGTTCGATCCCCGCTTGTGCCATCCTAGTTACTGCCGTTGTGTCGTTGGGCAAGACACTTTACCCACCTGCTCCCAGTGCCACCCACACTGGTTTAAATGTAACTTAGATATTGGGTGTCACTATGTAAAGCGCTTTGAGTCACTTGAGAAAAGCGCTATATAAATATAATTCACTTCACTTCACCCATGCCTTGGGCACTAATGCACCCCCATACCATCACAGATGCTGGCTTTTGAACTTTGCGTCGATAACAGTCTGGATGGTTCGCTTCCCCTTTGGTCCGGATGACACGACGTGGAATATTTCCCAAAAATATTTGAAATGTGGACTCATCTTAGATGATCTCGGGCTCAGACAAGCAGGCAGCGTTTCTGGATGTTGTTGATAAATGGCTTTCGCTTTGCATAGTAGAGCTTTAACTAGCACTTACAAATGTAGCGACAAACCGTATTTAGTGACAGTAGTTTTCTGAAGTATTCCTGAGCCCATGTGGTGATATCCTTTAGAGATTGATGTTGGTTTTTGATACAGTGCCGTCTGAGGGATGGAAGGTCACGGTCATTCAATGTTGGTTTCCGGCCATGCCGCTTACGGGAAGTGATTTCTCCAGATTCTCTGAACCTTTTGATGATATTATGGAGCGTAGATGTTGAAATCCCTAAATTTCTTGCATTTGCACTTTGAGAAACGTTGTTCTTAAACCGTTCGACTATTTGCTCACACAGTTGTGGACAAAGGGGTGTACCTCGCCCCATCCTTTCTTGTGAAAGACTGAGCATTTTTTGGGAAGCTGCTTTTATACCCAATCATGGCACCCACCTGTTCCCGATTGGCCTGCACACCTGTGGAATGTTACGAATAAGTGTTTGATTAGCATTCCTCAACTTTTTCAGTATTTATTGCCACCTTTCCCAACTTCTTTGTCACGTGTTGCTGGCATCAAATACAAACCCCGTTTCCATATGAGTTTCGCAATGGAAACCCCGGACTGTTGAACAACTTAAGCTGTACATAAAACAAGAATGGGAAAGAATTCCACCTGAAAAGCTTCAAAAATGTGTTTCCTCAGTTCCCAAACATTTATTGAGTGTTGTTAAAAGAAAAGGTGATGTCACACAGTGGTGAACATGCCCTTTCCCAACTACTTTGGCATGTGTTGCAGCCATGAAATTCTAAGTTAATTATTATTTGCAAAAAAGAAATAAAGTTTATGAGTTTGAACATGAAATATGTTGTCTTTGTAGCATATTCAACTGAATATGGCTTGAAAAGGATTTGCAAATCATTGTATTCTGTTTATATTTACATCTAACACAATTTCCCAACTCATATGAAAACGGCTTTTGAGAGGGGATAGAAAGAGAAAAAAAGGAAATACAGAGGGGGAAATTGTGGGGACAAGAGGGGGATTAGACAGAGAGACAAAAACAACAACAGAAAACAACAACAACAGCAATAGAACAACATCAGCACATACGATATGTACAAATATGATGGTAAAACTGATAATTAATAATAATACAGAAATGACAATCAGCATTTTACACTAAAAATGGAGCATTACAAATACCAATATAAATTATTTTATTGATATATCTTCATTATTGGAAACATTGTAAGAGCTAAAAATAAATTGTGTCTAAAAATAAATCGGACTGTATGCTATTAGTCAATACTATTTCTTGAAATCTATATGTATAACTTTACCTTGGGGCGGTATAGCTCTGTTGGTAGAGTGGCCGTGCCAGCAACTTGTTGGTTCCAGGTTCGAGCCCTGCTTCCGCCATCGTAGTCACTGCCCTTGTGTCCTTGGGCAAGACACTTTACCCACCTGCTCCCAGTGCCACCCACACTGGTTTAAATGTAACTTAGATATTGGGTTTCACTATGTAAAAATGCTATGAGTCTCTAGAGAAAAGCGCTATATAAAAAAAATCACTACACCTTAAATTGTACGTACATAAACCCATGTAGTTTGACCTTTTTACCATTTTAATTCATCTCCTTTGCGAGTGCAAGACAAAAAACTTTCTTTTAAATGACAAGATATTGATTTCTTACGAAATTCTTATTCATCACAAACTGAAACACTAAAAATGATTAAATCGTGTGGATTGGGCCTTTATGTCATTAGTTAACGACCCTACACCTGTCATACAATTAGCGTAAATCGCGACACACGATGAACGCGTGGCTCAGATGGTAGCGCACCTGTGCCAGCAACGTGAGGGTTACAGGTTGGATTACAGCTTCCGCTATCCTGGTCGCGGTCGTTGCTCCTGATGGGTGCTGGTTGGCGCCTTGCATGGCAGCTCCCTCCGTCAGTGTGTGAATGTGTGTGTGAATGTGGAAGTAGTGTCAAAGCGCTTTGAGTACCTTGAAGGTAGAAAAGCGCTATACAAGTACAACCCATTTACCATTTATTTATTTATCATTTATTGCTCTGGATCATCTGTCTGTTAATTCCCCGCAGAAAGCTTTTGTCGCTGTGCAGAATTCCCTTATTGACTTAAAACTGGTTCTCAATGCTGACAAGGCAAAACTTATGCTGTTTTCTAAACAAAGGAGCCTCAAACTCCCCTGATGGTTTCCTCTCTTGAAAGCAATGTCATAGAAGTGGTGCCTGAATATAAATACTTTGGTGTTTTAATGGACGACTCTCTCACTTGTAAACCTTTTATTGATCAACTGGTGAATAAACTAAAACTTAAAGGCCTACTGAAAGCCACTACTAGCCACCACGCAGTCTGATAGTTTATATATCAATGATGAAATATTAACATTGCAACACATGCCAATACGGCCTTTTTAGTTTACTAAATTGCAATTTTAAATTTCCCGCTAAGTGTCCTTTTGAAAACGTCGCGGGTTGTAGCGGACATTTTTTTCCAGCCCGATCCGAGCTATAAGTAGTCTGCTTTAATCGCATAATTACACAGTATTCTGCAACATCTGTGTTGCTGAATCTTTTGCACTTTGTTCAATTAATAATAAAGAAGTCAAAGTAGAAAGATGGAGGTGGGGAGCGATGTATTGCAGCTACCTTTAGCAACACAAACACAGCCGGTGTTTCCTCTTTTAAAATTTCCGAAGGTGAAGCTTTACTATGGATCAGAGCGGTCAAGCGAACATGGTTATCGACCACATGTCCACCGGCAGGTTTCGGTGAGAAAATTGTGGTAATAAGTCTGCTCTTACTGTAGTTATGAGCGGAGCTTGCGTCCTCCTGCAGCTGCGTGGCTTCCCTCAGAGACACTGGCGGTCACCACAGCCCTCCGACTTTCAGGTACCATATAATCTCACTAAAACACTAGTAAAACAATAAGCAGATAAGGGATTTTCCAGAATTATCCTTGTAAATCTGTCTGAATACATCTTAATCGCTCCCACTGCCCTCGCCTTTTTTATTTTGCTGTCTTGGAGCCACTATGGATTGAACTTTCACAGTATCATGTTAGACCCGCTCGACATCCATTGCTTTCGGTCCCCTAGAGGGGGGGGGTTGCCCACATCTGAGGTCCTCTCCAAGGTTTCTCATAGTCAGCATTGTCACTGGCGTCCCACTGGATGTGAATTCTCCCTGCCCACTGGGTGTGAGTTTTCCTTGCCCTTTTGTGGGTTCTTCCGAGGATGTTGTAGTCGTAATGATTTGTGCAGTCCTTTGAGACATTTGTGATTTGGGGCTATATAAATAAACATTGATTGATTGATTGATTTTTATTTTTTATTTTTTTCTAGTCCTTCACTCTCACTATCCTCAGCCACAAATCTTTCATCCTCGCTCAAATTAATGGAGAAATTGTCGCTTTCTCGGTCTGAATCACTCTAGCTGCTGGTGGCTATGATTATAAACAATGTGAGGATGTGAGGAGCCCTACACATCGTCTGCTACTTCCGGTACAGGCAAGGCTTTTTTATTAGCGACCAAAAGTTGTGAATTTTATCGTCAATGTTCTCTACTAAATCATTTCAGCAAAAATATGGCAATATCCGGAAATGATCAAGTATGACACCTAGAATGGACCTGCTATCCCCGTTTAAATAAGAAAATTTCATTTCAGTAGACCTTTAAATTGGGTATTTTCTTCCGTGTAAAAAAAAAAAAAAAAGCTCATTGTCTCTGCCACATTTTTTATCTTTGCTAGATAACGGTGATCTTTTATGCTACTCGTTCCTGTCTTCAGATGGTGGACTGTGTTTACCCTGCTTTTTTGAGGTTCATCACAGACTGTAGAGCCGTGACACACCACTGTGACTTGTACTCTCGGGTGAGAAGGCCTTCTCTACTGTAACGTATTATTTTGGGGTCTCCCCATGTCTAGCATTAAAAGATTACAGTTGGTACAAAATGCGGCTGCTAGACTTTTGACAAGAACAAGAAAGTTTGATCACATTACGCCTGTACTGTATATACCTTTATATACATATATACATACATATATACCTATACTGTATATACCTTTATATACATATATACATACATATATACCTATACTGTATATACCTTTATATACATATATACATACATATATACCTATACTGTATATACCTTTATATACATATATACATACATATATACCTATACTGTATATACCTTTATATACATATATACATACATATATACCTATACTGTATATACCTTTATATACATATATACATACATATATACCTATACTGGCTCACCTGCACTGGCTTCCTGTGCACTTAAGATGTGACTTTAAGGTTTTACTACTTACGTATAAAATACTACACGGTCTAGCTCCATCCTATCTTGCCGATTGTATTGTACCATATGTCCCGGCAAGAAATCTGCGTTCAAAGGACTCCGGCTTGTTAGTGATTCCCAAAGCCCAAAAAAAGTCTGCGGGCTATAGAGCGTTTTCCGTTCGGGCTCCAGTACTCTGGAATGCCCTCCCAGTAACAGTTCGAGATGCCACCTCAGTAGAAGCATTTAAGTCTCACCTTAAAACTCATTTGTATACTCTAGCCTTTAAATAGACTCCCTTTTTAGACCAGTTGATCTGCCGTTTCTTTTCTTTTTCTTCTATGTCCCACTCTCCCTTGTGGAGGGGGTCCGGTCCGATCTGGTGGCCATGTACTGCTTGCCTGTGTATCGGCTGGGGACATCTCTGCGATGCTGATCCGCCTCCGCTTGGGATGGTTTCCTGCTGGCTCCGCTGTGAACGGGACTCTCGCTGCTGTGTTGGATCCGCTTTGGACTGGACTCTCGCGACTGTGTTGGATCCATTATGGATTGAACTTTCACAGTATCATGTTAGACCCGCTCGACATCCATTGCTTTCCTCCTCTCTAAGGTTCTCATAGTCATCATTGTCACCGACGTCCCACTGGGTGTGAGTTTTCCTTGCCCTTATGTGGGCCTACCGAGGATGTCGTAGTGGTTTGTGCAGCCCTTTGAGACACTAGTGATTTAGGGCTGTATAAGTAAACATTGATTGATTGATTGATAGGAGACAGTGTCATTGGTAGACTTGTATTTACAAGGCTCTTCTGGGACTATTGTCCGAATATATGTGTGCATTGATTCCACAGAGATGTACAATCTCTTATGCACTGAGATCCAACGATCAGCTGTTGCTTTCTGTCCCTTTTGATCGCACTTAACTTGGGAAAGTGGGCGGTGGGCAGTTTGGTTCCTGCACGGGCTCTGACAACCCCGCCCTCCATGAGTCACCGCTGCCTTGCAGGCAGGTCTTGGTTGGCCAAAGGCTAGGGGATGGACTACCCCGACAGAAAACCCCAGGTCACCCTTGGGCAAGGTGTAGCACCTGGTAGCCTCCCTCCTCAGGGTTACGAAGTGTTTACCGCTGCCTTGTGGTTAAGGTCTTGGTTGACCAAAGGCTAAGGGAGCAAACCCCGAAGACAAATCACGGTTTCTGGGTGAGGCTGGACATCCTGGCAGTTCCAATCACGTTACTGTCCCAAAGTCTGTGGTGGACCATGCCAGTCAGAGCATGGCGACATACTCTATACAAGAGCAGAGATGGACAAACTTATCATCTGGTCGGTCGCTGCAACGAGTCGTGGAATCAGTCTGTCTTGGCCTGGCCTTGCCCCTGAGAAACCTCGATTGGCCAAGTTTGTGCTGTCGGTCCCGCAAAAGTTAGCTGTACTTGAAACCTCTTGCAAGCAGTTTTTTTTCATGAAAATGGTCTAGGGAAAAAAGCCTTTGTAGCATGTTCCAAGCACAAGAAGCTGCATAGACAAAGAGACTGGAAGCTGACTCAATTTTTATCCTAAAATGCATTTAGAATCCAAACTGAGAGCCCCAGTTATCTGTAGCTGTTTTACTTTATGTCCATCTTGTCATTTTAATGTGTAATGTCAATGGGATTTTATCTGTAACTTTGCTGCCTCTTGGCCAGGAATCCCTTGAAAAATAAGTTCTTAATCTCAATGATTTTTTTCCTGGTTAAATATAGGTTGAATGAAAAAAAATCTAAATAATTACAGAACATAGCTAGACTAACTTGTGTAAGCTATTTTACTGAGATCCTTATGTTGTTAGACAGGATTTGCTGTGTATTGCTTTTATTGTGACAGCTTTAAGTTGGTCCTTTGGGCTTTTTATGACTGCTATTTTTTAAAGATAGACAGGGCTTTTAGAGAAAAATGTATCAGTCGAGTTCCTGCCTGTAAAACATCAGTGGTGATCCTACAAGACCTTTAGTCACATTTCAATCAATCAATCAATCAATGTTTATTTATATAGCCCCAAATCACAAATGTCTCAAAGGACTGCACAAATCATTACGACTACAACATCCTCGGAAGAACCCACAAAAGGGCAAGGAAAACTCACACCCAGTGGGCAGGGAGAATTCACATTCAGTGGGACGCCAGCGACAATGCTGACTATGAGAAACCTTGGAGAGGACCTCAGATGTGGGCAACCCCCCCCCCTCTAGGGGACCGAAAGCAATGGATGTCGAGCGGGTCTAACATGATACTGTGAAAGTTCAATCCATAGTGGCTCCAAGACAGCAGTGAGAGTCCCGTCCACAGGAAACCATCTCAAGCGGATCAGCAGCGTAGAGATGTCCCCAACCGATACAGGCGAGCGGTCCATCCTGGGTCCCGACGAGCGGTCCATCCTGGGTCTCGACTCTGGACAGTCAGAGACTGTGTCGTACTGTTAAAGTTCAAAGTGTTAATGTTTTTGAATACAACTCACTCGTCTTAATTGTGTTTGGTGCAACATGAGGACGTTTTGTGTGGTGGTTGATCTGATGGCTGCTGTTGTGTTAAAATAGACATTCAAATCTATAAAGAGCATCAAACTAAAATGAAAAATGTTTTCTCTGTCTATTTACCACTGTGTAAGTCGGGGGTCAGCAACCCGAGGCTCTAGAGCTGCATGCGGCTCTTTAGCTGTGCCCCAGTGGCTCCCTGGACCTCTTTCAGAGATGTGTGAAAATGGAAAAAGATAAAGAAAAAATTGAAATATTTTTTGTTTTAATATATTTTCGGTAGGAGAACAAACTTGACACAAACCTCCCTAATTAGAAATCCCACTCTTTATATGAAACATGCTTTACTGATGAGAGTACTTGGAGAACACCGTTTTATCCTACTAATTTCAGCGATCCCTGAACTCATCGTAGTTTGTTTGCATGTCCAACTTTCTCAGACGCTGCCACAGTAAGACGTCTTTTATGCCACTCCTTTGTCTCATTTTGTCCACCAAATGTTTTATGCTGTGCGTATATGCACAAAAGCCAACTTTGTTGATGTTATTGACTTACGGGGAGTGCTTATCAGGCATATTTGGTCACTGCATGACTGCAAGCTAACCAATGCTATCATGCTATTTAGGCTAGCTGTATGTACATATTGCATCATTATGCCTCGTTTGTAGCTATATTTGAGCTCATTTAATTTCCTTTACTCACGTCCTCTGTGTATTTAATTTATATTTGCATGTCTCATAATGACACATTATCTGTATGCAATATTGGCTGCATGTCTGACCACAGCAAACGTTACCCAGCTTGCAAAGATTGTAGTAAATCCATTAGAAGAAGACAGCCTGCCGTTTCCTTGAACTTGGACACACTCATATTTACCTTTTGGCTATTCTAAGACAGTCATTTCCAGAAGTTATCTCATCCTGTCAGAAGCCTTCATTTTACGAAAGATTTCCAATGTTGCAAAAATGTGTAGAATAAAAATGAAAATATAACATTTCTGTCAATGAAGATTTTCGTCAGCCTTTGATAGTAGGCTAATATAGACACTGTGTTGCCTTCATTATAAGACTTATATAAGGATTTTCATTTTTTGTGGCTCCAGACAGATTTTTTTATTTTTGCTTCAATTTGGCTCTTTCAACATTTTTGGGGTTGCCGACACCTGATGTAAGTTTTTGATTTGTGAGATAAATACAGTGGTGCCTCAACTTAAGAATGCCCCAACTGTTTTAAGATAAGAGCTGTTGCTCAGCTAAATTGTTATGCAACATTTTGCAATACAAGCATGTCTGCCATTGATTGATTGATTGATTGAAACTTTTATTAGTAGATTGCACAGTTCAGTACATATTCCGTACAATTGACCACTAAATGGTAACACCCCAATAAGTTTTTCAACTTGTTTAAGTCGGGGTCCACGTTAATCAATTCATGGTAAATGAATTGATTGCCATTAGTTGGTGTAGCAAATGTCAGAGTCAACCCTGTGCACACCCGCAACTCAAACATCTGGTTTTACAGCTACAGATTAACATGACTTTGTTTTCCAATCACTGGAATGAAGAAAGCGAGTGTAAAGGAGAGTGCTGAGAAGAAGAAGCCACCTTGAGTTGAGATACAAGTCTCGGTCACCGAGCCAATTAAGCTTGTATGTTTAGGTCATACTTGCCAACCCTCCCGGATTTTCTGTGAGACTCCCAAAATTCAGCACCTCTCTCGAAAACCTCCCGGAAGACATTTTTCTCCTGAAAATCTCCCGAAATTCAGCTGGAGCTGGAGGCTCAAACATGCACAGTTCGAAGCATTTAAAGTCATTTTTAAAAACGACTGCTAACCCTCCTCCTTTTCGACCGGACGACCGCGGAGAATTAAAGTAGGAACAGTCCGGAGGCAGAAGTTCATTAAGAGATGCGGACTCACCGGCTCTCAGCCATGTTTCCGTCACACAAAGGAAGTCAAGTCCACGGGAGGTGAAGAAATCCTTCAGGATAAACGTTTTGTTTGTCAAAGATGTTGCGTTTACAAGACCAAACACATCCAAGGGCGCAGCTAATCCAGGTGGGGCCAGACACAGGTGGCGGGGGAGAGGAGCCACGACGCGGGAAAGGAAGGCAGGAATCGGGCCGGATGAAAAAGCTGACTGGAACGTCGAAAAACCAACGTTGAAGTTGATCACATCAGTGGGAAAGGGGCAAAGATCCAACAGTGTTTGGTGGTCATACACAAGCAGTGAGCTGACAGAGACGAAAATAGACGCAAACAACACAAAAACCAACAGAATTGACAGCGAGAGACGGCAGGGCAAAGCACGTACTGGCGCCATCTTCTGGAAACTTGGAAGTGACGTTACTCAAATAGTGAAAGGTAAGTGTTGTTGTTTGTTTTTTTTGGTGACCAGCAAGCACAGTACAAGTAGAACAACTGTGTTTTTATTACTAGAACAACTGTGTTTTTATTACTGTGTATTTGATAGGTGCCGTCTGAAATTGAACTATTTATTTTATTGATATATATATATATATATAATAAAATAAATATATATAGCTATAATTCACTGAAAGTTACGTATTTCATATATATATATATATATATATATATATATATATATATATATATATATATATGAAACACTCGAGTTGGTGAATTGGCTGTATATATACTCTCCTCTTACCCACACCCCCGCCACGCCCCCAAACCACGCCTCTGCCCCACCCCCGACCACCCGAAATCGGAGGTCTCAAGGTTGGCAAGTATGGTTTAGGTACTACAGTATCCTCTCGTCATGTAATCTTAAAATGTGTCATCGGGACGGCGTGGCACAGTGGGAGAGTGGCCGTGCGCAACCCGAGGGTCCCTGGTTCAAATCCCACCTAGTACCAACCTCGTCACGTCCGTTGTGTCCTGAGCAAGACACTTCACCCTTGCTCCTGATGGGTGCTGGTTGGCGCCTTGCATGGCAGCTCCCTCCATCAGTGTGTGAATGTGTGTGTGAATGGGTAAATGTGGAAGTAGTGTCAAAGCGCTTTGAGTACCTTGAAGGTAGAAAAGTGCTATACAAGTACAACCCATTTATTTATCATTTATGCTGTTCTTTCCTTGTCATGTTTAAAGAAGAGCAATGGTTGTATGTTTTGTTCCAGTTTATTCTTGCAGTTGGTTCATAAACCCAAGTTTGATGAGAGTTTTACTATATTGTATGATAATTGGAATGCAACACTGCTCGCCTGCCTCGATCATCTAACGCCCAGCATTTTCAAAGCACGTCCTGTCTTTTCTGCATCCATTTACTCAAGTTGAACAACAGCTTAGTAATTTCCCATGGATGCCCGGGAAGGGTCCTCCTGCCTACTTGGGCTGGAAAGGGGTCTGTTCACAGACCTTTGGTGGGTCAGACATCTTCAACAGAACCATGGGGCACCCCACAGAATGTGGCTGGCCTGGGAACAGGAATAAATACCCTCTACCTTAATACAATTTAACGGATAGAAACACAAAGGCATCATGCTTGACCCAACATTTACACGCGTTTGTCAAATATACATTTTTGTGAGATTAAGATTACCACTGTTTTTTATATTTATTTCATATTTTATACATAAAAATCAGACCACGGAACACTTTTACACTTTGCATCAGTTCATCTTAGATGAGCTCAGGCCCAGTGAAGCCAGTGGCATTTCTGGGTGTTGTTGATAAATGGCTTTTACTTTGCAAAATAGAGTTTTAACTTGCACTTACAGATGTAGCGATGAACTGTAGTTACTGACAGTGGTTTTCTCAAGTGTTCCTGAGAGGGTTATGGTGATATCCTTTACACCTTAATGTTGGTCTTTGATGCAGTAATGCCCTAACGGAGCCAAGGTCGCGGGCATTCAATGTTACGTGCAGTGATTTCTCTAGATTTCCCGAACCTTTTGATGATATGACAGACTTTAGACGGTGAAATCCCTAAATTCCTTGCAATAGCTCGTTGAAAAATGTTGTTCTTAAACTTTTCGACAATTTGCTCACACATTGGTTCAGGAAGTGGGGAGCCTCGCCCCATCGTTGTGAATGACTGAGCATTTCATGGAAGCTGCTTTTATACCCAATCATGGCACCCACCTGTTCCCAATTAGCCTGTTCACCAGTTAGATGTTTCAAATAAGTGTTTGATGAGCATTCTTGAACTTAATCTGTCTCTTTTTCCACTTGTGCCAGCTTTTTTGACACATGTAGCAGGCATCAAATTTCAAATGAGCTAATATTTGCAAAACATAACAAAGTTTTCCAGTTTGAACGTTAAGTATTTTGTCTTTGCTGTCTATTCAATTGAATATAGGTTGAAAAGGATTTGCGAATCATTGTATCTTGTTTTTATTTACGATTTACACAACATGCCAACTTCACTGATTTTGGGGTTTGTGTGTGTATGTGTATATATATATATATATATATATATATATATATCTTGATTGGATTATCAAGAGAATAGTGCTCGATACCGTGGTAGAGCGCAATATGTGTGTGTGGAAAAAATCACAAGACTACTTTATCTCTACAGAACTGTTTCATGAGGGGTTCCCTCAAATCTCCTGATGATTGAGGGAACCCCTCATAAAACAGTTCTGTAGAGATGAAGTAGTCTTGGGATTTTTCCCACACCTATATATATATATATATATATATATATATATATATATATATATATATATATATATATATATATTAGTCCCGTATTGTGAAACAAACACATTCCATATTGAGCTGTCAAGGGGCACACTTTGTGTAGTATTTTTATTAAGTAAGTGGCCAACGTTGTCGAATATTTAGTTTCCCAAGTTCCTGGGTTGGTGCGCCCTGTAAAAGAAAAAGTTAAATCTTGACGTCACATGCCAGTTTTGACATGACAGTTTTGCTCCAGTAGCCAACACGCACCTAGAAGGCATCTTGTGGGTGCAGCAGATAACTAAAGTACGTGAATGAAATTTACAATACAATTGTTCCGCTGTCTATGGTTGCAATAAGCGCAATGTGAGCGTGTTTGTTTTGTTACTGAGTGCAGTTGGTCCGAGGTCGAGTACAAGTAGTCATTCAATGAGGATATTTCACATCCAGTTTGCCTCCTTCCGTAGGAAAAGAGGTATGAGGCTTCAACTACAAGTGGCGAGTAATTTATTCCACTTTTAATGAGCTGTGAGTGTGTGTGGTACTTTTATTTAAATAGACTCCCTTTTTAGACCAGTTGATCTGCCGTTTCTTTTCTTTTTCTTCTATGTCCCACTCTCCTTTGTGGAGGGAGTCCGGTCCGATCCGGTGGCCATGTACTGCTCGCCTGTGTATCGGCTGGGGACATCTCTGCGCTGGTGATCAGCCTCCGCTTGGGATGGTTTCCTACTGGCTCCGCTGTGAACGGGACTCTCGCTGCTGTGTTGGATCCGCTTTGGACTGGACTCTCGCGACTGTGTTGGATCCATTATGGATTGATCTTTCACAGTATCATGTTCTCATATGTTCTCATAGTCATCAGTATCATCAGTATCACAGTATCATGTTCTCATAGTCATCATTGTCACCGACGTCCCACTGGGTCATTATTGTCACCGATGTCCCACTGGGTGTGAGTTTTCCTTGCCCTTATGTGGGCCTACCGAGGATGTCGTAGTGGTTTGTGCAGCCCTTTGAGACACTAGTGATTTAGGGCTATATAAGTAAACATTGATTGATTGATATATCACACAACGTAGCATAAAGACAATCATCTCACTGAGTGGAGATCTCCTTCATAAATAAAGCCCCGTTGAAATTATGCCAGTCATAATACTTAAACAAATATCTCACCTCGCTTTTGTGTCAAAGTAGTTTTCATAGTGGGTATGCTAAAGGCTGTAGTCCGGCCTAAAGCTGCCTTCTCCACCTGCTCTGGCAGCACTGGACCAAGAGTCCTCCAGTGATGGCGACCTGTGATTTTTGGTCTCTGAAACAACTCTCCCGCCGCCTGCAGCTGTTCCCAATGATTTTGGTTCTACAAGTGCACCAATCCCGGTACCCTTGAAGACCAGGCTCGCCATGTCCAGTATCTAAACATCTTTATCCGCCAACTCTTTCAATGTCTCTAACTGACCAGCCTAATACTAGTCTGACGGCGTTGCATAGAACCATTTCTTCTACAACAGGCCACCATTCCATAGTTCATCGTCTGCCGGTCATCCAGACAAATCCGTTGGAGTTCCAGGCTCTGTGTCTAAAGTCCAGTTTGCCATTTCCAAGACCTTGTTGTTAACTCCAGTATATTCTGCAAATGGTTGTGCCAATGATACAAAAGTGGGGGGTAGATGTTTGTTTACCTCCTCATCCATCTTTCCATCCACTAATTGCAACTGATTTCTGGGTGGTGTCATGCGCACCTCTTGAAGCAGGTGTGTGGCTGCGGCCCACTCTCTCTGATTCGCTTGTATCCACTGTTCAATCCTCGTTTGGTGTGGCCTTCTGTGACCACTTTTGAGGCACACAAATGTCCTTTACCCCACACTTGACTGCTTGGTCCGGTGGAGACGGGAACGTCCTGCTGAAGCCCAGCTCTGTCCAGCTACCTGTCCGCTCCGGCGGTGTGTTAAAGGGGAACATTATCACAATTTCTGAAGGGTTAAAACCAATAAAAATCAGTTCCCAGTGGCTTATTTTATTTTTCGAAATTTTTTCAAAATTGTACCCATCATGCAATATCCCGAAAAACGGCTTCAAAGTGCCTGATTTAACCGTCGTTATATCCACCCGTCCATTATCCTGTGACGTCACGGAGTGACCACACAGAAACAAAAATTGCGGATAGCACATAAAGGTATAGCGATATTAGCTCGGATTCAGACTCGGATTTCAGCGCCGTAAGCGATTCAACAGATTACGCATGTATTGAAACGGATGGTTGGAGTATGGAGACAGGTACCGAAAACGAAATTAAAGAAGAAACAGACCTCTTGAAGCAGGTGTGTGGCTGCGGCCCACTCTCTCTGTTTCGCTTGTATCCACTGTTCAATCCTCGTTTGGTGTGGCCTTCTGTGACCACTTTTGAGGCACACAAATGTCCTTTACCCCACACTTGACTGCTTGGTCCGGTGGAGACGGGAACGTCCTGCTGAAGCCCTGCTCTGTCCAGCTACCTGTCCGCTCCGGCGGTGTGTTAAAGGGGAACATTATCACAATTTCTGAAGGGTTAAAACCAATAAAAATCAGTTCCCAGTGGCTTATTTTATTTTTCGAATTTTTTTCAAAATTGTACCCATCATGCAATATCCCGAAAAACGGCTTCAAAGTGCCTGATTTAACCCTCGTTATATCCACCCGTCCATTATCCTGTGACGTCACGGAGTGACCACACAGAAACAAACATGGCGGATAGCACATAAAGGTATAGCGATATTAGCTCGGATTCAGACTCGGATTTCAGCGCCGTAAGCGATTCAACAGATTACGCATGTATTGAAACGGATGGTTGGAGTGTGGAGGCAGGTACCGAAAACGAAATTAAAGAAGAAACAGAAGCTTTTGAGCCATATCACGACAGACAGCGGCACGGGAGGAAGCGAGGACGAATTCGGCGATCGCCTTCTAACCAACGATTGGTATGTGTTTGTTTGGCATTAAATGTGGATGCATCCTGACCTACTGCATCTGCGTGTGGTTCAGCATTGCACGGCCGCAGAGAGAACGGCGCTCCAGAGAGTCATAAAGACCGCCCAGAAGTTAATCGGATGCCCCTCCCCCCCCTGGCTGACCTGTACACCTCCCGCTGTCTCAGGAAAGCACAGAGCATCCTGAAAGACCCATTCCACCCCGGGCACAGCCACCTGGAACTGCTACCCTCAGGCAGACGCTACAGGGTGCTAAAAGCGAGCACCAATAGACTAAAAAATAGCTTTTACCCAAGAGCCATAGTAGCACTAAACAGGCACTGAGTGAGCACAATATGTCCATCATGTCCTCATGTGTAATGTTTAAATGTTTTTCAATTTTTTCGGACTACAATGTGCAATAATGTTTTATGTATGTGTGTATATGTATTCATATGCATGCAGATATGCATCTGTGTGGATACATATACATATACATAGATACATCTGTCATCTCAATCTTTTTCTTTACTATTTCTACTACCATATTGTATATGCACCTTAGGAGGGGCTGCTCCAATTTCGTTGTTCTTTGAACCTGTTCATTGCAATAATGACAATAAAACTCTATTCTATTCTATTCTATTCTAAATGTGGGTGGAGGGAAAGGCTGGATGCAAATATAGCTACAAATGAGGCATAATGATGCAATATGTACATACAGCTAGCCTAAATAGCATGTTAGCATCGATTACCTTGCAGTCGTGCCGTGACCAAATATGTCTGATTAACACACTCCACATAAGTTAATAACATCAACAAAACTCACCTTTGGGATTTTGTTGACTTTATCGTTGGAAATGCATCTGCTTTGAGGGGCGCAGGATATCCACACATTCTTGTCGTAGCATAGCTGTCGTCGGTACAGTGTGCAGAACAAACGAGGCACGTTCGCATCTTTTGACCAGTGGTGCAACTTGAATCCGTCTCTGATCGTGTTGTTACACCCTCCGACAACACACCGACGAGGCATGATGTCTCCAAGGTACCAGAAAACAGTCGAAAAAACGGAAAATAACAGAGCTGATTTGACTTGGTGTGTGTAATGTGTTTGAGAAAATGGCGTGTCGCTTCACGGTGTGACGTCATGGGTGAAAGGTCATCGCTCCGACAGGCGAACAATTGAAGGGCGTTTAAATCACCAAATTCACCCTTTTAGAGTTCGGACTTCGGTTAAAAAAACATTAGGTCTTTTTTCTGCACCATCAAGGTATATATTGACGCTTACATAGGTCTGCTGATAATGTTCCTCTTTAAAGCTCCGCCCTTTGAGTCTAGCATCCTCTGCATTGTTTGAGTTGCTGTGCACACCTAACTGGAGGCTGGCTGCTGGATTGGATGTCTTTCTTTGTATTTATTTTATTATTTTGTTCCTTCAGTTTGGCTCTTTATTCTCTGTTTTGGATTGTGTTTATTTTCTCTTATTTCTGTGGAGCGGACCACGTTCGGGACTTGACACTCATTGCCGCCTGGGCCTTCTCAGTTCTCCGTCCAGTGCCACATATAAGGGCTGTTTTGGGGCCTAAGACCCACACCCAGAAATGATCCTTCCGTTCATTTTCAACCGCTTGTCCCTTTTGAGGTCATGGGGGGTGCTGGAGCCTATCTCAGCTGCATTCAGGCGGAAGGCAGGCTACACCCTGGACAAGTCGCCACCTCATCGCAGCTCCAACATAGATAGACAGACATCATTCACACTCACATTCACACACTAGGGCCAATTAAGTGTTGCCATTTAACCTATCCCCAGGTGCATGTTTTTGGCGGTGGGAGGAAGCCGGAATACACGGAGGGAACCCAGGCAGACACGGGGAGAACATGCAAACTCCACACCGAAATATCTGAGCCCGGGATTGAACCCAGACTACTCAGAACCTTCGTATTGTGAGGCAGACGCACTAACCCCTAATTTGGTTTAGTTTAAAGGCCTACTGAAAGCCACTACTACCGACCACACAGTCTGATAGTTTGTATATCAATGATGAAATATTAACATTGCAACACATGCCAATACGGCCTTTTTAGTTTACTAAATTACAATTTTAAATTTCCCACAGAATTCCTTGTTGAAAACGTCGCGGAATGATGACGTGTGTTTGTGACGTTATTGGTTGGAGGGGACATATTAGCTCAGCACCACTTACGGCTAAAAGTTGTCTCTTTTCATCGCGCAATTAAACCGTAATTTGGACATTTGTGTAGCTGAATCTTTTGCTATTTGTTCAATTAATAATGGAGACTATAAATAAGAATGCTGTTGGTGGAAAGCGGTGGATTGCAGCTGTCTTTAGCTCCGAGACACAGCCAGTGTTTCTTCGTTTGTTGTGAAGCTTTAACACAGAGCGGTCAAGCGAACATGTTTCTCTACGTCAATCAGCATGTTTTTTGGATGGGAAAATTGTGATATATATCTTACCGGAGACATCAGTGGATTATGCGTCTTCCTACTGTAGCTGTCAAAAAAGGCAGCTGTGAGCTTGGCTCTTCGGCTTCTCTCTGAGACACTGGCATGTTCACCGCAGCCATCAGACTTTGAGGTATGTCTTTACAATCACACTAAAACACTATTAAAACAATAAGCAGATAAGGGATCGTTCAGAATTATCCTAGTAAATGTGTCTAATTACATCTGAAACGCTCACGCTGCCGCCGCCCGGAGCTGTCGCTTTTTTTTTTTTTTTTCTTGTCCTTCACTATCAATATCCTCGTCCACAAATCTTTCATCCTCGCTCAAAATAAAGGGGAAATTGTCGCTTTCTCGGTCCGAATTGCTCTTACTGCTGGTGGCTCCCATTATAAACAATGTGAGGATGTGAGGAGCCCTCACAACCGTGACGTCACACGCACATACTTCCGGTAAAGGCAAGGCTTTTTTTTATTAGTGACCAAAAGTTGCAAACATTATCGTGGATGTTCTCTACTAAATCCTTTCAGCCAAAATTTGGCAATATCGAGAAATGATCAAGTATGACACATAGAATGGACCTGCTATCCCCGTTTAAATAAGAACATCTAATTTCAGTAGGCCTTTGATACATTTCCTTTGTCATTTTTTTTGTTAAATTAATTTTATTGTATCTATTTATCTATTTGATTCCAATTGTTGTTTGTTAATGACTTATTTTGTCAATTCTTTCATTGTGTTTGGTTTAGGCCACAGCGTTTTGGTTGAAGCCCCTGGGCATGTTTTTATTAAACCCTGTTTTGTGTTTTGTTTCAGGTGTTGGTGGCTTACAGCGGCTTACAGTCCCCTCCCATTTTGCTTTTGTGTGTGCATGCAGTGTCATGGGTGGTCATTTTGGAGGATCCCTTCTCCCTTTTTGATTTCCTGCTGCCTGGTAAGCTCCAGCCCTGACCTTTATCCTCCCTTCTTGCCCAAGTGTCTGTTCTATTGTTTGGTGTGTGTGCGCGATACTAATCTCAAGCTTTGTATTTCCTGGGGTGCAATTCCCCGGGTGGCGTTGTTGGACACATACATCCTGATATTATACCGCTCTCCTCTCGCCACATATATGTACATGTAAACACATCTGGATATATATCATGACTGTTTACATTGTAGATTGTCACTGAAGGCATCAAAACTACGAATGAACACATGCGGACTTATGTAGTTAACAAAAAAATATGAAATACCTAACTGAAAACATGTTTTGTATTCTAGTTTCCTCAAAATACTGTAGCCACCCTTTTTTCTGATTACTGCTTTGCACACTCTTGGCGTTCTCTCGATGAGCTTCAAGCACATCTTTTGAAGTGAAAATAATTTCAGTGACTACTTCTTGACCCTGCCCCAAGTGGAGGAGTTCAAGTACCTAGGAGTCTTGTTCACGAGTGAGGGAAGAGTGGATCGTGAGATCGACAGGCGGATCGGTGCGGCGTCTTCAGTAATGCGAACCTTGTATCGATCCGTTGTGGGGAAGAAGGAGCTAAGCCGGAAGGCAAAGCTCTCAATTTACCGGTCGATCTACGTTCCCATCCTCACCTATGGTCATGAGCTTTGGGTCAAGACCGAAAGGATAAGATCACGGGTACAAGCGGCCCAAATGAGTTTCCTGCTCTCCCTTAGAGATAGGGTGAGAAGCTCTGCCATCCGGGAGGAACTCAAAGTAAAGCCGCTGCTCCTCCACATCGAGAGGAGCCAGATGAGGTGGTTCGGGCATCTGGTCAGGATGCCACCCGAACGCCTCCCTAGGGAGGTGTTTAGGGCACGTCCAGTTGGCAGGAGGCCACGGGGAAGACCCAGGACACGTTGGGAAGACTATGTCTCCCGGCTGGCCTGGGAACGCCTCGGGATCCCCCGGGAAGAGCTAGACGAAGTGGCAGGTGAGAGGGAAGTCTGGGTTTCCCTGCTTAGGCTGCTGCCCCCGCGACCCGACCTCGGATAAGCGGAAGATGATGGATGGATGGATGGACTTCTTGAAGCTTGCATTCTCCAGAAGCAGGCTGAGGGTGTCCATCATCAGGAGAAGCTGTTTGTGGATTTGGGGGCCGCTGTCAATAATTTGGTCACTCACCAAAAGGCTCGAATTGTGTCACTAGAAGCACAGGTCGTCTCCGTCATGTCCGGGCATCAGACCACACGAGTGGCTTTAGCCACTTATAATGTCAGTACCCCTTCCAGACCGATACCGTCGCGACCCAAGCATTTCTCCGGCGACACAGTCGATGTTCGCCCTTTTCTTGTTCAGTGATTGCTACATTTTGAAACTTGAATTCCCTACAGAGGGTGCCTGAGTGGCCTTTTCTATTTTGCTTGTGTCTGGCAGAGCAGTGGCATGGGCCACAGCTGAGTGGATTTGACAGTTGCACATATGCAACTCTTTGACCGCTTTTTCTCCGGATATGAAGCAAATCTTCCAGTGGACCCCCACCCAGGATGCAGAGCAGCTCGCTCACTGCTTCGGCTTCGTTAGAGAGAATGCAGCATGTCGTTACTCAATTGAGTTTGGCACCTCGGCATCAGAGAACGACTGGAACGCTGACGCTCTTTTGGATACTTTTTTTCCAGGGACTCGACACCCCCATCAAGGGTCACATGGCTCCAGTCGATCTTCCGTTGATTCTTCAGAGTTTGCACTGGCTCCCTGTTCATTTTAGAATTGATTTTAAAACATTGCTGTTTGTTTTTAAATCTTTACATGGACTGGCACCTCAATATATCTCGGACCTCATCCAAATTTACATCCCTGCGCGCGCTCTGAGGTCCGAGAGCCAGTTCCAGCTCGTGGTGCCCAAGACCAGACTTAAGACCAGGGGAGACAGGGCCTTCTCTGTGGTCGGCCCTAAGCTCTGGAACACTCTGCCCCTCCATGTTCAAACTGTTTCCACAGTGGACTCTTTTAAGTCTCGTCTTAAGACCCACTTTTATTCTTTGGCTTTTAACACTACGTGAGTTGTGTGGTCCTCTGTTGTCCTCTGTGTTTTTTATACACTTTGATTTCTATTTTACTGTTTTAATTGATTTTACCCTTTAAAATAGTTTTTAATCATATTTGTTTTTATATTGGTTTTTTTTGGTTTTATATTTATTTATTTTTTGTTTTTATTCAGTCATTGGTGGAGCATTATATGTATATATATTTTTATTTTTATTTTATTTTATTTTGTTTTAATATTATTTTTTTTACAATTGTTTTTAACATGGCTGTGCAGCACTTTGGAAACGTTATTGTTGTTTAAATGTGCTATATAAATAAAGTGGATTGGATTGGATTGGATGTTGGCTATTGATAACCTCATCTACCCAGCTGTCCGGATTGACAAACGACTCAGCAAACAGGAGGATGACTGGAACCAAAAATTAGTCAACCACGCCTCTCCAACGCTAAATTGTACCGGAACAACGGCGATACTATTAAGGGACAAGCCCATGCAACTTGGCAGCAATCTGCTCATGTCAGCTGAAAGAAGTCAACGTCAGCGGCTCCATCATCTGCCTCTTCTGCGGCCATGAGGACCATTTTCTGTCACAGTCCCATTTGCCCAACCAGTCAAGAGCCATGAGGAATTCCAACCCCCACATCGTTGCTTGCGCTTCCACCCCTGCTTTCCTCATCGGCATCTACTTCAGGGAGGCTTCAGCTCCCAGGTACAAATGATTGGTTATTGACTGTGCTCTACATAAATGTTTTCTTAGATTCTTGGACAGATGACAGTTTTTTTTAATGGAAATTTTGTGAAAGCGTATATCATACCTACACATAAACATCTCCCAAAATGGTCCACTTGCTTGATGGGCACCTCTTGGCCGGTGTAAATTTGCAATCGGAACTTCTCACTCTCCGTCTTTGTAGACGATATCACAGTACAGAATAACTATGCGCTACCCTTGCTAGACTCTTCTTTTAGTTACCTTCATAAATCCCACCTTTGTAATGCCTATTACCTTGTTGGGAAAAGTGAAAGATGCCTTTTAACACTCCCATGGGACATTTCTGAATATTTAGTAGGCTTCTGCCTGATGTTCTTGGGGATATGCTCGGCAGCTTTGTGTTTGTATATTTTGACGAAATACACATGTTTTCTTCTACTCTAAAAGAATATACACAGCAGGCCCGCCTTGTCCTCCAGCGGCTGTTGGAGAATAAATTGTCAAGGCAGAAAAGTGTGAGCTTTGTGCATGGTTGGTGTCTTTTTTGGGGTTTGTATTGGAACAGGGACAGTTTAGACTCGATGCAGCTAAGATCCAGGCGGTGGTCAACGGTCCCGCTCCTACATCTAGGAAGCTTCTGCAGAGATTTCTTGGTTTTGCTAATTTCTATCATCTGTTAATCTGTGATTACAGCCGGCGTGCTGGCCCTGACCAAGCTTACATCCACTAAGATTATGTTTTAATGGACCCCAGAAGCTAACATTCTGTTTTCTAGACATTAAAAATTATATATTTCTGTTCCTGTTTTGGCTCATCCTGATACTGCTTCTACCTTTTTGGTCAAAGTTAATGCTTCAGACTGGTGTGGGGGCCATTCTTTCTCCACCATTAGTGAGCTGCACCCCTGCGCCTTCATCTCCCGTCGCCAGACACCAGCAGAGATCGATCATAATATTGGAAATTGGGAACTCCTGGCCGTAGTCTTTGCTCTGCAGGTATGGAGCCACTTGCTGGAGGGCTTGCAAGGACCATTACCACCTACACTGACCCTTAGAACTTATCTTACCTGCACTCTGCCTAGAGACTGTACACCAGACAAACCTGTCCCGGTTTAACCTCTCCCAGACATTCCACCTCAGATCCCAGAATAGAAAGTCTGACACCCTACCTAGATTACACTGTAGTGGAGGACAGCCCCCACCTACAGACACTATTGTTCCATCTACCATGAATTGATTAACGTGGACCCCAACTTAAACAAGTTGAAAAACTTATTCGGGTGTTACCATTTAGTGGTCAATTGTACGGAATATGTACTGTACTGTGCAATCTACTAATAAAAGTATCAACCAATCAATCAATCTTCTTGGATCTTTATAGTGTAGAAAAGGTTGTGTAAAAATATTTAAAAGCTCCCTAGCACCTGATGCCTGTCCTGCAAACTGGCTGTTTGTTACATCTGAACTTGGTTCCAAGGTGCTGTCCTGGGCGCACATCTTAGCACACCATCCATCCATCCATCCATCATCTTCCGCTTATCCGAGGTCGGGTCGCGGGGGCAACAGCCTAAGCAGGGAAGCCCAGACTTCCCTATCTCCAGCCACTTCGTCTAGCTCTTCCCAGGGGATCCCGAGGCGTTCCCAGGCCAGCCGGGAGACATAGTCTTCCCAACGTGTCCTGGGTCTTCCCCGTGGCCTCCTACCAGCTGGACGTGCCCTAAACACATCCCTAGGGAGGCGTTCGGGTGGCATCCTGACCAGATGCCCGAACCACTTCATCTGGCTCCTCTCGATGTGGAGGAGCAGCGGCTTTACGTTGAGTTCCTCCCGGATGGCAGAGCTTCTCACCCTATCTCTAAGGGAGAGACCTGGAAACTCATTTCGGCCGCTTGTACCCGTGATCTTATCCTTTCGGTCATGACCCAAAGCTCATGACCATAGGTGAGGATGGGAACGTAGATCGACCGGTAAATTGAGAGCTTTGCCTTCCGGCTCAGCTCCTTCTTCACCACAACGGATCGGTACAACGTCCGCATTACTGAAGACGCCGCACCGATCCGCCTGTCGATCTCACGATCCACTCTTCCCCCACTCGTGAACAAGACTCCTAGGTACTTGAACTCCTCCACTTGGGGCAGGGTCTCCTCCCCAACCCGGAGATGGCATTCCACCCTTTTCCGGGCGAGAACCATGGACTCGGACTTGGAGGTGCTGATTCTCATTCCGGTCGCTTCACACTCGGCTGCGAACTGATCCAGTGAGAGCTGAAGATCCCGGTCAGATGAAGCCATCAGGACTACATCATCTTAGCACACCATTAGATAGTAAATCACACTGTTTTCCTTTTGCGTAGGGTTTCTTACAATCTTCCATGAGAAAGAATGTTAGATAATTTGAGTCGGCTTTTTCGATTCGTGCCTGCAGTAAGCCATCTCATCTGACTCCTGCTGGACTTTGAGGGCGTTGCCCATCCCCCAAGCTCTTGGTCTCATACCTCTTTAGATTTTGTTATGTGTCTTCCGCCTGTAAATGGCAACACTGTCGTTCTTACCATTGTTGACCGTTCCTCAAAGATGGCACATTTTGCAGCTTTACCCAAACTCCCTTCTGCCCTGGAGATTGCCGACTTCACGACTCAGCATGTGTTCCAGTTGCACAGCATCACGATTGAGGTGGAATCTCACAGGGGTCCACAATTCTCGACTGCAGTCTGGAAGGCTTTCAGCAAGTCCCTGGGAGCATCACCACGTTTGTCTTCAGGCTACCATCAACGGACAAAAGGCCATGTCAGTTCTGCCGCAGGGGGTTCTCCCTTCCATGCCGCCTGCAGTTTCTAGCCACCTGCGTTCCCGTCTCTGGAGTCAGAGACTGCAGTGCAATCAGTCGGCCCTCATCCAGGTCACGCATGCCTGGGTCCTCCTGTAACAAGCTTGTGTATGCATTAAAACCTGTTGTACACCCTTTTTCACGGCAAAGATGAGATTTATCAAGACTGATGTTGACATGGAAATATGCGCTGCCTCTTGGAAACTCCAAGTCTGTCGAACGCTCATTTCTACAGGCTGTGGATTCTTTATCGACACGCAGAGATAGGTAACGGTTCACATAAAAAAGTGCCAACTTTCACTCCTCTGACTGATTGATACACTCATAAGAGACATATTAACAATCACTAATTTTCTTGAGTCAGTTATGGCCGCGCACATCTAACAATTTCTTCACTTTCTTCCTAACACAACCATTTTTTTTCTTTTCCTGCCTGTGTTCAGTTCTCGGAGACTCGAAAATGTCAGGCTGACAAGGTCTTTGGCGTTCCCTCGAAACGCGAGGAAGAAGCGCCTCCTACTGTCTTGTGACTGGTCAGACCGTGCCGAGGTCAAGCACTTGGCTACTTTCAACATGATTTGCATATGTATAAGGTGGCATGGTCTGGGAAAGCTAAGCCACGCACACGTCTGCGGAGGATTCCAAATCGATGTAAAAAAGAAATGTTTTTGGATTTGTGAGTGCGAACACTTCAATATATCTGAATATTTACTTGCATACGCCGTTTTATGGATTTCATCGTACATCCATTTTCAGTAGGAAAGCCATGCATTTCTCTTTACATGAGGCACCTGGGCTGCCCTCTACCACACCAAAAAGTGATTGACTAATTGGCAGTGGGCCCCTGCACTAGAGTAAAAGTAATTGGCACTGGGGCCCTGCACTAGAGTAAATTGGCAGTGGGGCCCTGCACTAGAGTAAAAGCTTGGTCAGACGGTGTGGCTGTCAACCAGCCTATCTTGCCGATTGTATTGTACCGTATGTCTCGGCAAGAAATCTGCGTTCAAAAGACTCCGGCTTATTAGTGATTCCTAGAGCTCAAAAAAAGTCTGCGGGCTATAGAGCGTTTTCTGTTCGGGCTCCAGTACTCTGGAATGCCCTCCCGGTAACAGTTCGAGATGCTACCTCAGTAGAAGCATTTAAGTCTCACCTTAAAACTCATCTGTATACTCTAGCCTTTAAATATACCTCCTTTTTAGACCAGTTGATCTGCCGCTTCTTTTCTTTCTCCTATGTCCCCCCCTCCCTTGTGGAGGGGGTCCGGTCCGATGACCATGGATGAAGTACTGGCTGTCCAGAGTCGAGACCCAGGATGGACCGCTCGTCGGGACCCAGGATGGACCGCTCGCCTGTATCGGTTGGGGACATCTCTACGCTGCTGATCCGCTTGAGATGGTTTCCTGTGGACGGGACTCTCGCTGCTGTCTTGGAGCCACTATGGATTGAACTTTCACAGTATCATGTTAGACCCGCTCGACATCCATTGCTTTCGGTCCCCTAGAGGGGGGGGGGGGTTGCCCACATCTGAGGTCCTCTCCAAGGTTTCTCATAGTCAGCATTGTCACTGGCGTCCCACTGGATGTGAATTCTCCCTGCCCACTGGGTGTGAGTTTTCCTTGCCCTTTTGTGGGTTCTTCCGAGGATGTTGTAGTCGTAATGATTTGTGCAGTCCTTTGAGACATTTGTGATTTGGGGCTATATAAATAAACATTGATTGATTGATTGATACCGTTATACACAGATCCATAAACTTCAGCCAACTTTTTTTGGTCCCTACTCAGTGGAACGTATCATCAGCCCCAATTTGGTCCAGCTTCACCTTACAGTAACCCTGAGGATACACACCATTTTTCATATCTATCTTCTTAAATACTGTGGCTTCCTGTGACCTGAGCCCTCTGCAGATGGCTCCTCCCCCTTCCAGGCTGATCGCCAGTCATCATGCATGTTCTGTCTCGGCTATTTTAGATGTGAGACGAAGGGGCAGGGATTTCCGGTATCTGGTGGACTGGAAAGGGTACGGGCCTGAAGGCTGCTCATGGTTATGGGGCGGGGGGGATTTACTTTTTATGTGCTCAGCCTCGCCTTACCTTCCTAAAGGCAACTTTGTTTTGTATTTGTACTAGTGTGGCACAGGCTATGGACTCTTATGTCAATGTTATTTGTACTACCCCCTGAGTTGTGGACTATACTTCTTGTTCATAGCACTAGTTTACCCTGTTTGATCACAGGGTCCTGCTTGGACGCAATGTTGGATATATATGTTTAACTAAGCCAATCATACTCATAAGGTTCTTACATTTGTACGCGAGCCTTCAAGCAGTTTTGGGTGCCTATTAGCCGCCTCATAATAGCAGGGTTTTTTTTACTGTTTAGACTGAACAAAAAAAAGAAAGACGTGTGTTTTTATATCACGTAGAGATTGTGAATGATGGGCAGAATGCAAAAATAAGTGATTTTAACCTTTAATGAGAGCAATGTCGAACGACAACAGCTGGAATGGTAAATGGTAAATGGGTTGTACTTGTATAGCGCTTTTCTACCTTGTTCAAGGAACTCAAAGCGCTTTGACACTATTTCCACATTCACCCGTTTGCACACACATTTACACACCCATTCACACACACCTTCACACACTGATGGCGGGAGCTGCCATGCAAGGCGCTAACCAGGACCCATCAGGAGCAAGGGTGAAGTGTCTTGCTGAAGGACACAACGGATGTGGCTAGGATGGTAGAAGTTGGGGATTCAACCAGTAACCCTCAGATTGCTGGCACAGCCAATCTCCCAACTTTGCTACGCCGTCCCCAATGTCCAATTAGGATCGGACATTATAGGCAGCACTTGAGAGGGCTAATTGAGACTGTCATATACTCAGCTGCTAAAAATTCAGGTATCAGCAACTACCCAGTCAATTAGGAGACAAACTCTTTGATGGACTTTATTTTCGACATCGATAACAGCTTTGGCTTGTTCGGTGTGGAATGACAACCCAGACATGCAGAGGTGACATGGAACGCTCAAATCACAGCTAATGGTCGTAGCTACGACTGTCATGTGGCCCAGCTTTGTGGAGAAAAATGTACGCCCGTGGTCTCAGCTTTCAAAGCCCAGTTGTAACTTAGAGGACTTATATAGCGCTTTTTCTCAAGTGGCTTGCCCAAGGACTTTACAGCACTGACTAGGACGGCGGAAGCTGGTATGGGACCAGGAACCCTCAACATTACCATGCCGTGGCCATGTTGTCATGGCCATAGTTGTCTCATGTTTTGAGGACTCTAATAATGTTAAACATTTATTTAGGAGGTCACAAACAGTTATTTCATGCTCTCACTATGAAAATAGTTTATATTACTGATAATAGGGGGATATGCATGGCGAAGTTGGTAAAGTGGTTGTGCAAGCAATCTGAGGGTTACTGGTTCAAATCCCACCTTCTACCGTCCTAGTCACGTCCCTTGTGTCCTTGGGCAAGACACTTCACCCTTGCTCCTGATGGGTCCTGGTGAGCGCCTTGCATGGCAGCTCCCGCCATCAGTGTGTGAATGTGTGTGTGAATGGGTGAATGTGGAAATATTGTCAAAGCGCTTTGAGCTCCTTAAAAAGGGGTAGAAAAGTGCTATACAAGTACAACCCATTTACCATTTACCAATAGGCTCCAGCACCCTCCATGACTCTGAAAGGGACACGCGTTTCTACAGCTTATTCCCTTTTGGGTCGGGGGGGTGCTGGGGCCTATCCCAGCTGCATGTCCGGTCCTAATTAACTGTGATAAACGAGGGACAACTGGCAGGAAAGTACTTCAAAACAAACAGTAAACAGTTTTAATTAAGCCTTGGCCAATCCCACTGTGGTTATACATGTAAGTAATATATTCTTCTAGAAGCACCTAAAGATACATCACACATTTCGGTCTTCTGTCATTGTTCTCAATAAAACCAAACTCTTTAGAACTTGTCAGAGTTTGTTTTTGACGAACCCCAAGATGCAGAGACTGAGGCAGGCATTGAATAACGAAACATGGTTTTAGTATAAAATACTAGAACAAAACCAAACAAAGGGTACAAACAAAAAGCACGCACGATGGCAGATAACAAACTAAGAGAGCTAGCATGGGAGCGAGAAAACAAAAAGGAACTTTAGCATGGAAAACAGAAGTCGTACCTGTACTTAGAAAACAAACTGGAAGCAGGGAACAACAGAGAGTAAGCTAAAAACCGCTATCAAACATAGCTTACCGCAACGCTGCCATGACACGACAAGATACGACACGACAGGTAGCAATGACAAGTGCGACATGCAATACAATAATCCAGCAGTGACTGGATGGGAAGACAGGTCTAAGTAGGATCGGACTGATTGAAACCAGGTGTGGTCAGGTGCCAATCAGCCTCAGCTGAGGGGGAACACAGCACGCAGGGAGAAAGACAAGAAACCAACAAAATAAGAGCACTGACAGGAAACGCTACACACACAGAGGAAACCGACAAATGCAGAGGAAAAAACTAAAACATAGTCAAACTGTCAGAGGCAAGCCTGACAGAACTGTTCTCAGAATGTCTAGGCTTAGGCAGTTTCTTCTGTTTGGATCACCATTAATTTACTATATAATCTTTCTTCATTCATTCATTGTTTAATCAACATCTACACTACAAGAAAACCTAATGTTAGTGTACGCTATCACCGACCAAACACTTTGCAAAATGTAGGAAATCCATTGATAGACTTCAACCCGACTATGAATAATCACACAAAGAAACACACAAACCATTATCGTCCTATATCGATGTAGTGCTACATATGCAGCCGTATTTTCATCTTTGTGCAGCTTGAAACCAAATTGCATGCTCACACACACGCAAACACACACACACACACACACACACACACACACACACACACACACACACACACACACACGGGCAATAATGTGATTTAGCAGGAACCCTGAATCAAGGTATGTGTGAGGACTGGAAGGTGGGGGGCAGTCAACACAACCATATCAGCAGAAAAAAATGGAAGACGCAGCCATAAAAATCCATTTTGAAAAGATGTGAGGCTTCTGTGCTCGGCATGACAATGAAACAGAATAAAGGAATGTATGGAGCGTATATTATAACCATCGTTAACGTTATTCGCCATTCTTGTTTTCCATCTGTTGAAACTGATTAAAAAGAGGAACGAGTCGGTTATTTGAGTTGGTATTCTTTGGAATCTTTTCAATGGTTTGCATGTGATGTGTACAGGTGCAGTTATGCTACCTAGCAAATCACAACCAAATATTTAGCATCCATTCTCAATGTGCATTATTAATACATTGATTCCCACTGCAAGCTCGTATTGCTTCGAAAAGCTGTAATGCTGGGGCTTTGTCTGTCCACAACCAGTGTTAATTTTGACAGCAAAATTTGATTTAGTTTTAGTCATAGTCTTCTAACTAAAATGTAATTTAGTTTTAGTCATAATTTAGTTATTTAAATTGTTTTAGTTTTAGTCAGAGGTGGGTAGAGTAGCCAGAAATTGTACTCAAGTAAGAGTACTGTTACTTTAGAGATTCATTACTCAAGTAAAAGTAAGGAGTAGTCACCAAAATATTTACTTGAGTAAAAGTAAAAAGTATGTTGTGAAAAAACTACTCAAGTACTGAGTAACTGATGAGTAACCTGTTCGTTTAATGATTACGGCAACAAGGAATATCTCTTAAGCAACTAAAACAATAATATATATTAAATAATAATACATTAAAGTAAAAAAATTAAGGCAAATTGAGCCACAATAACTTAACAGCACCATAGGCTCAGTAGGCATTTATTGATTGATTGATTGATTGATTGAAACTTGTATTAGTAGATTGCACAGTACAGTACATATTCCGTACAATTGACCACTAAATGGTAACACCCCAATACATTTTTTCAACGTTTATCAATTGTTTAATAAATGACCAAGTCGAGGTGATCTACCTCATATATACATACACACACATATCATATATATATATATATATATATATATATATATATATATATATATAGTATATAATTTATGGTTTTTTATTTTGCCGTTTTTGTTGAAATGTTGAAGGTGTTTTAATGAATATACATGCATGTTTAACATATAGATTCCTATCTTTCATGAAGACAAGAATATAAGTTGGTGTATTACCTGATTCTGATGACTTGCATTGATTGGAATCAGACAGTATAGTGCTGATAATGTCCACATTTTCAAATGGAGGAGAAACAAAGTTCTTCTTTTCTGTCTAATACCACATGAAAGTCGTTGGTTTTTGGCATCTTATTTGTCCAGCTTCCATATTCGTTTTTATACACTTTACAAGAAATACATTGGCGGCAAACTCCGTAGCTTGCTAGCTTGTTTGCGCTGGCTCTCGGAGACTCTTATTTTGTTAGCGCAGGCGCGATGGAGCGGCACTTTTATTGTGAAGACAGGAACTGTGCGATCAGTCTTTAGGCTTTTGACGGGAAGTACGGTTGAAATAAAAAGTGTCTTTTTTCCTTTACACTTTTGATTGATTGATTGAAACTTTTATTATTAGATTGCACAGTACAGTACATATTGCGTACAATTGACCACTAAATGGTAACACCCCAATAAGTTTTTCAACTTTTTTAGGTCGGATTCGACGTGTGACGGTCACGTGACCGCCTGGTTTTGTTTGATTGGTCCAACGTCACCAGTGACTGCATGTGATTGGTGAAAAGCAGGCATGCGTGGATCCTACTTTGAATGCGTGTCTGACAAAATCAAAACAAACAAAACGTGCATTAACAGATGGATAAAAAAAAGTAGCGAGTAACGAGCTGATTTTAGATAAATGGAGCGGAGTAAGAAGTAGCCTTTCTTCTTTATAAATATACTCAAGTAAAAGTAAAAGTATGTTGCATAAAAACTACTCTTGGAAGTACAAATTTCCCAAAAGTTACTCAAGTCGATGTAACGGAGTAAATGTAGCGCGTTAGTACCCACCTCTGGTTTTAGTCTAGTTTTAGTTGACGAAATATCATAAGATTATAGTCGACGAAAACTACAGTAGATTTAGTCGACTAAAGGGTAATATGTAAACTTTCCCTTCAATTTTTGAAAGTCAAAGCAAAACAGCGGAAAAATCACCGATACAAGTCGTATTTTGATGAAAATCATGTCTCAAATTTAGTATTTCACGAGTAAGCCGTGTAATAAATGGGATAATGTCGAGTGAGTTGTATGTTGTGGAAAATTCTTACCTGTGTGTGGATTTCCTGGTGATTCGACTATAAATGTCGCTTCAAGTTTGTTGTGTTTTTCCCCGTAATCCTCGCGCTGCATTTCTTACACTGCGTCTTGTTATCTTTGACGTCAAATATAAAATTTCCCCATATGTCCTCTCTCCTCTTCCTCACCGGCGTTGACTTGTCGTCTTCTGCAGCGCATTCCCGGGTCAGTCTCAAACGCAAACTACGTTTACGTAACTTCCTTACCACGTTGCTCTGATTGGTTCTCTTCCCAACTCCTCCCGCCTCTCCCTAACGAAATGAGTTTCGATTGGATCTCGTCTCTGGCAGACATTTTCGTCTCGTTTTTATTCGTTGACGAATGAGTCAATACACCTCGTCATCGTCTTAGTCCACGTAAATTATTTTTTATTGAGTTATTGTCTCGTTTTATCCATCCATCCATCCATCCATCATCTTCCGCTTATCCGAGGTCGGGTCGCGGGGGCAGCAGCCTAAGCAGGGAAGCCCAGACTTCCCTATCTCCAGCCACTTCGTCTAGCTCTTCCCGGGGGATCCCGAGGCGTTCCCAGGCCAGCCGGGAGACATAGTCTTTCCAACGGTTCCTGGGTCTTCCCCGTGGCCTCCTACCAGCTGGACGTGCCCTAAACACATCCCTAGGGAGGCGTTCGGGTGGCATCCTGACCAGATGCCCGAACCACCTCATCTGGCTCCTCTCGATGTGGAGGAGCAGCGGCTTTACGTTGAGCTCCTCCCGGATGGCAGAGCTTCTCACCCTATCTCTAAGGGAGAGCCCCGCCACCCGGCGGAGGAAACTCATTTCGGCCGCTTGTACCCGTGATCTTATCCTTTCGGTCATGACCCAAAGCTCATGACCATAGGTGAGGATGGGAACGTAGATCGACCGGTAAATTGAGAGCTTTGCCTTCCGGCTCAGCTCCTTCTTCACCACAACGGATCGATACAACATCCGCATTACTGAAGACGCCGCACCGATCCGCCTGTCGATCTCACGATCCACTCTTCCCCCACTCGTGAACAAGACTCCTAGGTACTTGAACTCCTCCACTTGGGGCAGGGTCTCCTCCCCAACCCGGAGATGGCACTCCACCCTTTTCCGGGCGAGAACCATGGACTCGGACTTGGAGGTGCTGATTCTCATTCCGGTCGCTTCACACTCGGCTGCGAACCGATCCAGTGAGAGCTGAAGATCCCGGCCAGATGAAGCCATCAGGACTACATCATCTGCAAAAAGCAGAGACCTAATCCCGTGGCCACCAAACCGGAACCCCTCAACGCCTTGACTGCGCCTAGAAATTCTGTCCATAAAAGTTATGAACAGAATCGGTGACAAAGGACAGCCTTGGCGGAGTCCAACCTTCACTGGAAACGTGTCCGACTTACTGCCAGCAATGCGGACCAAGCTCTGACACTGATCATACAGGGAGCGGACTGCCACAATAAGACATTCCGATACCCCATACTCTCTGAGCACTCCCCACAGGACTTCCCGAGGGACACGGTCGAATGCCTTCTCCAAGTCCACAAAGCACATGTAGACTGGTTGGGCAAACTCCCATGCACCCTCAAGAACCCTGCCGAGAGTATAGAGCTGGTCCACAGTTCCACGACCAGGACGAAAACCACACTGTTCCTCCTGAATCCGAGGTTCGACTATCCGGCGAAGCCTCCTCTCCAGTACACCTGAATAAACCTTACCGGGAAGGCTGAGGAGTGTGATCCCACGATAGTTGGAACACACCCTCCGGTCCCCCTTCTTAAAGAGAGGGACCACCACCCCGGTCTGCCAATCCAGAGGTACCGCCCCCGATGTCCACGCGATGCTGCAGAGTCTTGTCAACCAAGACAGCCCCACAGCATCCAGAGCCTTAAGGAACTCCGGGCGGATCTCATCCACCCCCGGGGCCTTGCCGCCGAGGAGCTTTTTAACTACCTCAGCGACCTCAGCCCCAGAAATAGGAGAGTCCACTACAGATTCCCCAGGCACCGCTTCCTCAAAGAAAGACGTGTTGGTGGGATTGAGGAGGTCTTCGAAGTATTCCCTCCACCGATCCACAACATCCGCAGTCGAAGTCAGCAGAACACCATCCGCACCATACACGGTGTTGATAGTGCACTGCTTCCCCTTCCTGAGGCGTCGTATGGTGGTCCAGAATCGCTTCGAAGCCGTCCGGAAGTCGTTTTCCATGGCTTCCCCGAACTCTTCCCATGTCCGAGTTTTTGCCTCCGCGACCGCTAAAGCTGCACACCGCTTGGCCCGTCGGTACCCGTCCACTGCCTCCGGAGTCCCATGAGCCAAAAGAACCCGATAGGACTCCTTCTTCAGCTTGACGACATCCCTCACTGCTGGTGTCCACCAACGGGTTCTGGGATTACCGCCACGACAGGCACCAACAACCTTGCGGCCACAGCTCCAATCAGCCGCCTCGACAATAGAGGTTCGGAACATGGTCCACTCGGACTCAATGTCCCGCACCTCCCTCGTGACATGTTCAAAGTTCTCCCGGAGGTGTGAATTGAAACTCTCTCTGACAGGAGCCTCTGCCAGACGTTCCCAGCAGACCCTCACAATGCGTTTGGGCCTGCCAGGTCTGTCCGGCATCCTCCCCCACCATCGCAGCCAACTCACCACCAGGTGGTGATCGGTAGAAAGCTCCGCCCCTCTCTTCACCCGAGTGTCCAAAACATAAGGCCGCAAATCCGATGACACAACTACAAAGTCGATCATGGAACTGCGGCCTAGGGTGTCCTGGTGCCAAGTGCACATATGGACACCCTTATGTTTGAACATGGTGTTTGTTATGGACAATCCGTGACGAGCACAAAAGTCCAATAACAAAACACCACTCGGGTTTAGATCCGGGCGACCATTCTTCCCAATCACGCCTCTCCAGGTTTCACTGTCGTTGCCAACATGAGCGTTGAAGTCTCCCAGTAGGACAAGGGAATCACCCGGGGGAGCACTTTCCAGTACTCCCTCGAGTGTACCCAAAAAGGGTGGGTATTCTGAACTGCTGTTTGGTGCGTAAGCACAAACAACAGTCAGGATCCGTCCCCCCACCCGAAGGCGAAGGGAAGCTACCCTCTCGTCCACTGGGTTGAACTCAAACGTACAGGCTTTGAGCCGGGGGGCAACCAGAATTGCCACCCCAGCCCGTCGCCTCTCACTGCCGGCAACGCCAGAGTGGAAGAGGGTCCAGTCCCTCTCGAGAGAACTGGTTCCAGAGCCCTTGCTGTGCGTCGAGGTGAGTCCGACTATATCCAGCCGGAACTTCTCTACCTCGCGCACTAGCTCAGGCTCCTTCCCCCCCAGTGAGGTGACGTTCCACGTCCCAAGAGCTAGCTTCTGTAGCCGAGGATCGGACCGCCAAGTGCCCTGCCTTCGGCTGCCGCCCAGCTCACAATGCACCCGACCTCTATGGCCCCTCCTATGAGTGGTGAGCCCATTGGAGGGATGACCCACGTTGCCTCTTCGGGCTGTGCCCGGCCGGGCCCCATGGGAACAGGCCCGACCACCAGGCGCTCGCCATCGTGCCCCAACTCCGGGCCTGGCTCCAGAGCGGGGCCCCGGTGACCCACGTCCGGGCGAGGGAAATCTGGGTTCATTTCGTTGTAATTCCATTGAAGTCTTTGAGCTGCTCTTTGTCTGATCACTCACCTAGGACCTGTTTGTCTTGGGAGACCCTACCAGGGGGCATGAAAACCCCCAGACAACATAGCTCCTAGGATCATTGGGACACGCAAACTCCTCTACCACGGTAAGGTAGCAGCTCAGAGAGGAGTGTCTCGTTTTAGTCAGAAAAAAAAGTTTGTTGACGATAACTATGACGAAAAATTTTCGTCAACAAAATTAACACTGTCCACAACTGATTACTACGTGTGAGACCATCACTTGTATTCCTGATTATTATAACAACACACTGATTTAATCCTTTATGTTGTCCAATTAATGAAAGAGTTGGCATGTCAGGCTTTCCCCTAACAGTTTGGTTGTGTTTTAGTTTTTCTTGTGTGTGTGTGTAGTATTTCCTGTCTTTAGTTCTTGTCAGCACTCTTATTTTGGTTCAGTTTCCTGTTTGTCTCCCTGAGTGTTGTATCCCCTCAGCTGGGGCTGATTGGTACCTGGCCACACCTGGTGTCAATCAGCCCTCTCCTATTTAGACCTGTTTTCTCCTCCAGTCAGGGTGGATTACTGTCGTGTCGTGTCGTGTGGTGCCGTGTCAATGTCATTTCTACTTGTCGTTCCTACTGGTTGTTTCATTGCAGCGTAGCGGTAAGCTATATTCGGTAGCAGTTTGTAGCTTACTGTCTTTTGTTACCTGGTTCCAGTTTGTTTGTTCATAGCCAAGTATGTTATCTGCCTCGTGCACGCCTTTTGTTAGTACCCTTTTGTTTGTACTTGTTCTAGTATTTTATTTAAATCATGTTTACCTGCAAAATGCCTGCCGCCTTCTTTGCATCTTGGGGTTCGTCACCAACACACTTTGACATTGCCATTTGTATGGTATTATTGTGACTGTAAAGTACTGTTGCTAATCCAATGTGTTCAATCTCTTCCTTGTTTAGAAACTACATACAATTTAGCATAATAAATATTAATAAAGCATTTGGTTGCATTTATTAAATCAGTGTATTCCTGTTTACCAAAAAATATTCAAAATGCAATATTTTTAAAATTATTCAATTCGCCATAAGAGAGTTACATATACGATAATACAATACAAACTGCACCGTTAACGTGTTAAGGTACCCTTTAAAAACTGAAACCTCAAACAACAACTTATTGTTAGCTAAAAATTATGCACAGATGAGATGTGTCAATATCACAATATTATTTTAAATCCCCTTTTTGGCAACCAAGAATAGATTGATTTAATGAATACATCCAAACACTTTATTATCATTTATTATGTGCATGAACAAAGAACAGTATGTAGCTTTTAAAAAAAAAAAAAAAAGAGGTTCTAGTACATCATCATCAGATCAATAATAGTCCTTTAAAATCAAATTCATACAAATGGACAACTTTTTCATTCTTTTTGGACACGATAAAGGCTTCAATAATTTCAAACACATATCCTTAAAATAACCACATATAAGTGTTTGTTTCACACGTAGTAATCAGTTTTTTTGTTGTTTTTATTTTATTTGAATTAGAACAATGCATTTTCATCAACATAGAGTAACAAAGTCAATATGCCCGAGTTAGCACAATAGCTCATTTTCATATGTTGTCCTAAGGCAGGTTGATACAATAAACATTCAACAAGTCATGATACAAAAGATACATACATTGCACATTGCAAGAACACCATAAGCACAGAGCATGGACAATCAATCAATCAATCAATCAATCAATGTTTATTTATATAACCCTAAATCCTAAGTATCTCAAAGTGCTGCACAAACCACAACGACATCCTCGGTACAGAGCCCACATAAGGGCAAGGAAGAACTCACCCCAGTGGGACGTCAGTGACAGTGATAATGATGACTATGAGAAATCTTGGAGAGGACCGGATGTGTGCGCAGCCCCCCAAACCCCTAGAGGAGACCGAAAGCAAAGGCCTGTCGAGCGGGTCTAACATGATATTGTGAAAGTCCAGTCCATAGTGGATCCAACATAACGGTGAGAGTCCAGTCCAAAGTGGATCCAATATAGTAGCGAGAGTCCCTTCCATAGCGGAGCCAGCAGGAAACCATTCCGAGCAGAGGCGGATCAGCAACGCAGCGATGTCCTCAACCGATACACAGGCGAGCGGTCCATCCTGGGTCCAGACTCTGGAAAGCCAATACCTCATCCATGGCCACCGGACCTGTGTTCTCCCTCCCCCTCTCCATAAGGGAGAGGGGGGCAGAGGAGAAAAAGAAAAGAAACGGCAGATCAACTGGTCTAACAAGGTGGTCTATTTAAAGACTAGAGTATACAAATGAGTTTTAAGATGTGCCTTAAATGTTTCTACTGAGTTAGCATCTCTAACTGTTACCGGGAGGGTATTCTAGAGTACTGGAGCCCGAATAGAAAACGCTCTATAGCCCGTAGACTTTTTTTGGGCTCTGGGAATCACTAATAAGCCGGAGTCCTTTGAACGCAGATTTCTTGCCGGGACATATGGTACAATACAATCAGCAACATAGCCTGGAGCTAGACCGTGTAGTATTTTATACCTAAGTACCGTATTTTTCGGACTATAAGTCGCAGTTTTTTTCATAGTTTGGCCAGGGGTGCGACTTATACTCAGGAGCGACTTATGTGTGAAATTATTAACACATTACTGTAAAATATCAAATAATATTATGTAGCTCATTCACGTAAGAGACTAGACGTATAAGATTTCATGGGATTTATCGATTAGGAGTGACAGATTGTTTGGTAAACGTATAGCATGTTCTATATGTTATAGTTATTTGAATGACTCTTACCATAATATGTTAGGTTAACAAAGCAGGCACCTTCTCAGTTGGTTATTTATGCCTCATATAACGTACACTTATTCAGCCTGTTCTTCACTATTCTTTATTTATTTTAAATTGCATTTCAAATGTCTAGTCTTGGTGTTGGGTTTTATCAAATACATTTCCCCTAAAAATGCGACTTACACTCCAGTGTGTCTTATATATGTTTTTTTTTCCTTCTTTATTATGCATTTTCGGTGGTGCAACTTATAGTCTGGAGCGACTTATACTCCAAAGAATACGGTAATAAAACCTTAAAGTCACATCTCAAGTGCACAGGAAGCCAGTGCATATGAGCCAGTATAGGCGTAATATGATCAAACTTTCTTGTTCTTGTCAAAAGTCTAAAAAAACTAAACAAAAAAAAACAAGTGAATAATCTAATTGTGCGTGCATGTCTGATTAGTTTTCAACACTGTTTCAGTGCCGTTTTAAATGTTAAATAGGTGTCACCGTTTCTGACATGGACTGGCAGCCTGTTTCATGACTGTATGCTTCTGATAGACTCCACCATTTGGCCAAATTTAGTCCATCTTTATCATCCTTATCGTTATCATCGTTGACTTCAGGAAGCACCAGTCCAGTCACGTGCCACTCTTCATCAACGGCACAGCAGTGGAGATCGTAAGCAGCACCAGGTGACAATATGACCTGGTGCCTACACAAAAAAGAGCTCAGCACCGCATGCACTTTTTGCGTCGGAAGCAAAAAGCACTACTCCCTCCCCCCATTCTCACCACATTCTACAGAGGCACTATAGAGAGCCTACTGACCAACTGCATCTCTGTCTGAACTGGAACCTGCAGTGCCTCAGACTGGAAGTCTCTACAGAAAGTGGTGAGGACGGCGGAAAAGATCATCAGGAAACCTCTCCCTCCCATCCAGGAAATCGCAAAAAGCCGCTGCCTGACCAGGGCTCAGAAAATCTGCGACTTATACTCCAGTGCGACTTATATATGTTTTTTTTTTTCCTTCTTTATTATGCATTTTCGGCAGGTGTGACTTATACTCCAGAGCGACTTATACTCCGAAAAATACGGTAGTAAAAGCTTAAAGTCAAATCTTGAGTGCACAGGAAGCCAGTGCATATCTAGGAAATCGCAAAAAGCCGCTGCCTGACCAGGGCTCAGAAAATCTGCAGAGACTCCTCATACCCCACCAAGGACTGGTTGCACTGTTGGACTCTAGAAAGAGGTTCTGCAGCCTCCGTAGCAGAACCTCCAGGTTCTGTGACAGCTTCTTCCCTCAGGCCATAAGACTCTTGAACGCATCATAATAATCCCCTCAATTCCCCCCAAAAACGGATTAACTCGTTGGACTATAAAGACAATATAACATACATCCGTAAACGTGGATGCATATGCAAAAGTGTTATATAATTACATGTACACTAATCTATTTATTTACATCTGCACATTATTGCTTTTTTATCCTGCAAAATTTAGTTTGTATCTGTACTGTAAAGTTCAAATTTGAATGACAATAAAAGTAAGTCTAGTCCAGTCTAGTACTGTGAAGTTCTTCCTACTTCTGGGTTCGTGGAGGACCAGCCATGCACATCAACTCTTTGTGGCAGAGTGACAACAACTCTTTATTTGATCTATTTTAAAGGCCTACTGAAATTAGATTTTTTTTATTTAAACGGGAATAGCAGGTCCATTCTATGTGTCATACTTGATAATTTCGCGATATTGCCATATTTTTTCTGAAAGGATTTAGTAGAGAAAATCGACGATAAAGTTCGCCACATTTGGTACTTCCTGAAAAAGCCTCGCCTTTACCGGAAGTCGCAGACGATGACGTCGCAAGTGTGGGGGCTCCTGACATATTTACATTGATTTTAATGGGAGCCTCCAACAAAAAAAGTGATTCGGACCGAGAAAACGACAATTTCCCCATTAATTTGAGCGAGGATGAAAGATTTGTGTTAGAGGATATTGACAGCGACGGACTAGAAAAGAAAAAAAAAAAAACGAGTTAAAAACAAAAAAATCGCGATAGCATTGGGATGTATTCAGATGTTTTTAAACACATTTACTAGGATCATTCTGGGAAATCCCTTATCTTTCTATTGTGTTGCTAGTGTTTTAGTGAGTTTAATAGTACCTGATAGTCGGAGGTTTACGTCCACGGGTGTCTTGACGCCATGTCTTACGGGTGTCGACACAAGCTCAGCTGATATCCGGTAAGTGGCGACTTTTTAACCACGATTTTCTCACCGAAACCTGCTGGTTGACATTCGGTTGGGATCCATGTCTGCTTGACCACGCTCTGATCCATAGTCAAGTTTCAGCTCCGGGAATTTTAAACAAGGAATCACCGTGTGTTTGTGTGGCTAAAGGCTAAAACTTCCCAAATCCATCTTTCTACGGTGACTTCTCCAATATTATCCATCCATCCATCCATCATCTTCCGCTTATCCGAGGTCGGGTCGCGGGGGCAACAGCCTAAGCAGGGAAACCCAGACTTCCCTCTCCCCAGCCACTTCGTCTAGCTCTTCCCGGGGGATCCCGAGGCGTTCCCAGGCCAGCCGGGAGACATAGTCTTCCCAACGTGTCCTGGATCTTCCCCGTGGCCTCCTACTGGTTGGACGTGCCCTAAACACCTCCCTAGGGAGGCGTTCGGGTGGCATCCTGACCAGATGCCCGAACCACCTCATCTGGCTCCTCTCGATGTGAAGGAGCAGCGGCTTTACTTTGAGTTCCTCCCGGATGGCAGAGCTTCTCACCCTATCTCTAAGGGAGAGACCCGCCACACGGCGGAGGAAACTCATTTCGGCCGCTTGTACCCGTGATCTTATCCTTTCGGTCATGACCCAAAGCTCATGACCATAGGTGAGGATGGGAACGTAGATCGACCGGTAAATTGAGAGCTTTGCCTTCCGGCTCAGCTCCTTCTTCACCACAACGGATCGGTACAACGTCCGCATTACTGAAGACGCCGCACCGATCCGCCTGTCGATCTCACGATCCACTCTTCCCTCACTCGTGAACAAGACTCCTAGGTACTTGAACTCCTCCACTTGGGGCAGGGTCTCCTCCCCAACCCGGAGATGGCACTCCACCCTTTTCCGGGCGAGAACCATGGACTCGGACTTGGAGGTGCTGATTCTCATTCCGGTCGCTTCACACTCGGCTGCGAACCGATCCAGTGAGCTCTCCAATATTAATATTAATATCTCCAATATTCTCCAATATTAATTGAACAAATTGCAAAAGATTCAGCAACACAGATGTCCAAAATACTGTGTAATTATGCCGTTAAAGCAGACGACTTTTAGCTGTGTGTGTGTGCAGCGCTCATACTTCCTAAAAACGCGTAACGTCCTGCGTACACGTCATCATTACACAACATTTCCAAGACGAAACTCCCAGGAAATTTAAAATTGTAATTTAGTAAACTAAAGCGGCCGTATTGGCATGTGTTGCAATGTTAATATTTCATCATTGATATATAAACTATCAGACTGCGTGGTTGCTAGTAGTGGCTTTCAGTAGGCCTTTAAAGTCTTTCAGCTTTTCAGCAGTCTTGCTCCTCTTCCCCTGTGCTTTCCAGCAGTCTTGTTCGTTCGTCACTCTCTGTGTCTCTCACCATCTCCCCCGCTCATGGTCTCCGGCGCTGCTAATAGAGGAACTCGTTCCAGCTGAGATGTCCACTCACCTGTTGGCTGCTTCATGGCCAGCCCCTGCACACACTCCGCCCGCAGGGAACGCGTGGTCCACGTCCATCTCCACAAGTACGTTGCAGTCCCCTCTGGTCACTGTTGTGGACAGACCAAGCCCCAGCAATGCAGCTTTAAGAAGCGTGCACTCTCCCGCCACGGGAATACATTTTTGGCAGAGCTGGAAAATTGTTAAATCCCCCTAACCTCCCCCATCCTTAAAGGGGAACATTTTCACAATTTCAAAAGGGTTAAAAACAATACAAGTCAGTTCCCAGTGGCATGTTGTATTTTTTGAAGTTTTTTTCAAAATTTTACCGGTCCCAAAATATCCCTAAAAAAGCTTTAAAGTGCTTGATTTTCGCTATTTGCGATGCGACTATCCCTTTCCCTGTGACGTCACACAGTGCTGCCAATGTAAACAAACAACGGCGAATACCACAGCAAGATATAGCGACATTAGCTCGGATTCAGACTCGGATTTCAGCGACTTAAGCGATTCAACAGATTACGCATGTATTGAAACGGATGGCTGGAGTATGAAAGTATTGAAGAAGAAACTGAAGCTATTGAGCGAATAGCTATTGACGCTATTCATAGCCATGACATGGCCGAATAGCTGCGTTAGCATCGCCGGTAAAATGTGCGGACCAAACAATCAGGACTTTCGCATCTTGTGACACTGGAGCAACTTAAATCCGTCGATTGGTAAGTGTTTGTTTCGCATTAAATGTGGGTGGAAGGAAACGTAATATAGTTGCAAATGCATCTGCAGGTTATCCATACATCTCTGTGCCATGTCTGCTTTAGCACCGCCGGTAAATAGCATATTAGCATCGATTAGCTGGCAGTCAACATCAACAAAACTCACCTTTGTGAATTTGTTGACTTTATCGTTGCAAATGCATCTGCAGGTTATCCATACATCTCTGGGCCATGTCTGCTTTAGCACCGCCGGTAAATAGCATGTTAGCATCGATTAGCTGGCAGTCAACATCAACAAAACTCACCTTTGTGAATTTGTTGACTTTATCGTTGCAAATGCATCTGCAGGTTATCCATACATCTCTGTGCCATGTCTGCTTTAGCACCACCGGTAAATAGCATGTTAGCGTCGATTAGCATAGCATGTTAGCATCGATTAGCTGGCAGTCACGCCACAACCAAATATGTCTGATTAGCACATAAGTCAACATCAACAAAACTCACCTTTGTGATTTCGTTGACTTTATCGTTGCAAACACATCTGCAGGTTATCCATACATCTCTGTGCCATGTCTGTCATCGCCGGTAAAATGTGGAGACACTTTGGTACATTCAATGGGGTCTGGCGGCAGACACTTTGGCATTTTCGGGCCAGTGGTGCAACTTGAATCCCTCCCTGTTAGTGTTGTTACACCCTCCGACAACACACCGACGAGGCATGATGTCTCCAAAGTTCCAAAAAATAGTCGAAAAAACGGAAAATAACAGAGCTGAGAGCCGGTGTTTGTAATGCGTTGAAAATGAAAATGGCGGCTGTATTACCTCGGTGACGTCACGTTCTGACGTCATCGCAAAAAGAGCGATAAACAGAAAGGCGTTTAATTCGCCAAAATTCACCCATTTAGAGTTCGGAAATCGGTTAAAAAAATATATGGTCTTTCTTCTGCTCCATCAAGGTATATATTGACACTTACATAGGTCTGCTGATAATGTTCCCCTTTAAATGTTTTTTTTCTGCAGCTTGGTCTGTGTGGAACTCTGCTTTACTATACAAACTTTTCGATCTGTGAACCACGTCCAAGAACCAATTCGGTTCTTAAATTGAGGTTCCATTGTACATTTATTGCACGGGTCAGGCTAAATAGAGTAAATACTAGAGAGTGTGAATGATGTCATAATTGAAAATGTTGAGGCGTGTGTGAACTTTTCAATGGGATGCAAATGAGTGTGTGGGAATGTGCCTGTGAAAGAGGGAGAGAGAGGGGAGATCAGGTATAGGCTGCATCTTCCGCCAACAGGAGGTTTCATCGCCATTGTGAGGACAAAAAGAGGAGGGGCGGGGGTCCTGTGGGGGAGTCAAGCACCGAGTGTTGAGGTGAGGCAGAGCTCATCATTCCGTAGGCTCGTTAAGCTGCACAGCTCCTCGGATTCTACTGAGACCAACCCCCTTCTGTGAGAGCTCCGTCAGACGCTCCTGTGCTGGACCGCAGTGTCTCTGTGCTGCTTCAACCTCTGTGACGCGGATGCAACAAGACCCTGCACCCAAAACTTTATCATTTGAGGTTTGGAATAAAGGTAAGATGCTGTTTTTGTTTTTAGAATCTCTTTTTAAAAATGGCTAATGTGTTTTTTCTTTACAAAAAAATTTATATTTAATTGCACCTCCTTTTTTTTCACACTTTTTGTGTGGGTGTGCAGCAAATGGAAACACAGAAGTGTACATTCCATCAGAGCTGCCTTGACTCGTTGGATGTCATTAATGTGATCTGACCAGACATGCATGTAGAATGGCAAGCAATTTATTGCAGATGATTGATGCGAGTTAACCTTTATGTCCTGTCACATGGCATAACATCGCACCAATGTACTGTACTCAACACGTTACTGTACTCAACACGTTCTCCTGATGTGCTTTAAGAATAAACAGTAAGTAGCCAGGGCTTCACGGTGGCAGAGGGGTTAGTGCGTCTGCCTCACAATACGAAGGTCCTGCAGTCCTGGGTTCAAATCCAGGCTCGGGATCTTTCTGTGTGGAGTTTGCATGTTCTCCCCGTGAATGCGTGGGTTCCCTCCGGGTACTCCGGCTTCCTCCCACTTCCAAAGACATGCACCTGGGGATAGGTTGATTGGCAACACTAAATGGTCCCTAGTGTGTGAATGTGAGTGTGAATGTTGTCTGTCTATCTGTGTTGGCCCTGCGATGAGGCGGCGACTTGTCCAGGGTGTACCCCGCCTTCCGCCCGATTGTAGCTGAGATAGGCGCCAGCGCCCCCCGCGACCCCGAAAGGGAATAAGCGGTAGAAAATGGATGGATGGACAGTAAGTAGCCACAAAACATCAAAGTGTTTTTTAAGAAAAAAAATAAGCTTGAATTTGAAGTTTTTCAACTGAAATTATTAAAGCTATATTTAGCCAACACTAAATTGGCCCGAGTGTGTGAATGTGAGTGTGAGTGTTGTCTTTTTATCTGTGTTGGCCCTGCGATGAGGCGGCGACTTGTCCAGGGTGTACGCCGCCTTCCGCCCGAGCGCAGCTGAGATAGGCTTCAGGGGTAGAAAAATAGATGGATGGATGCTCTTTTAGCTTCACTGTGGATGTTTACCTAAATGGGGTGTCGGGACGGTCAGTGATCAGGTCAATGCATACGTCAGTGCAAAGATCAGTGAGGAGACTCTAACAGGTGGGCTCGCTGGCACATTTCACTTCAAATTGCACCGCAAATACCAAGTCTTGAGCAAATAAACGCATACAAGTAGCCCTAAAACATTAAAAAAATATATTCCAAAATGACATTTTGCGCTAAAATTGCATTTGTGTTCAAATGTTCATTTAAATCAAGCAAGTGAGTCTGTGATTAAGCATAATTAATCCAAATTCAAAAGATTGATTAAATCAAGCTCTACCTTTAATTCACGAGAACTGTGGTTAGAGTGTCCGCCCTGAGATCGCTAGGTTGTGATTTAATACCAAAAGCTATAAAAATTGGAGCCATTACCTCCCTGTTTGGCACTCAGCATCAAGGGTTGGAATTGGGGGTTAAATCACCAAAATGACTCCTGAGCGTGGCCCCTGCTGCTGCTCACTACTCCCATCACCTCCTCGGAGGTGGATCAAAGGGGATGGGTCACCACACCTGGTGTGTGTGTGACCATCAGTGGTACTTAACTTAACTTTATTGATTATTTGTGTATTTGTTTATTTATTTAATGTGCGTTACACATCGGGAACAGGAAAGGAACTGGTAAAAGTATAAGAAATTGCTATGAAATGGAAAAGGGGTATGGACTTAAAAAAACTCTGCTTCTTTCTAGTCCCATTCGGACATGTTCTAATGACAAATACGTATCATGCATGTTCGAATTACATCATAACCATAACCAGGAAGTTGACAGATTGATAAATTCGACCATGTACCTCAAACTGTGCTTCATCTAGTGGTGTGCCAATGTATCACCGAATTAAATATATTCAACCGTGTGTAACGTTACAGTGGCCCAAAATATTAAATTAATTTGTTAAATAAAACCTCTGCCTTGTTTTTAGTGACTATTTAGACCTACTACGCTACTGTATTGAAATGTTGGTCATGATGCTGGTACTTGGAGAGCCAAGTGTTTTCTGAAGTGATACTTTGTGCAAAAAAAAAAGTTTGAGAACCACTGACTTAGACGAAACAAGTTGGAGTCGTGCACGCAAAGTGGTAAAAAGTATGTTAAAGTACAGTTCAAGTTAAAGTACCAATGATTGTCTCACACACATACTAGGTGTGGTGAAATTTGTCCTCTGTATTTAACCCATCCGCCTGATCGCCCCCTGGGAAGTGAGGGGAGCAGTGGGCAGCATCGGTGCCGCGCCCGGAAATAATTTATGGTGATTCAACCCCCAATCCCAACCCTTGATGCTGAGTGCCAAGCAGGGAGGCAATGGGTCCCATTTTTTTTATAGTCTTTGGTATGACTCACGACCTACCGATCTCAGGGCAGACACTCTAACCACTAGGCCACTGAGTAGGTTGGTATATATGGTTTCTATTGGTAAACGTATGCAATAAGCGATAAAAAAAAAAATATATATAAAAAAAACCCTGAAAATGTACAGTATGTGTTTGCTTTGAGTGTGGGCGATATAATTGTTTGAATAATGTACGGAAGGAGGAACAAGCAACACAACCTTGCTATCACCACCTACCTTTTGAACCAATGGTTGCAGCTCATTTCTTCTTCTCACACACACACACAGGCACATACACACACACACACACACACACACGCACGCACGCACACCAGTTTCCAAACAGCACCGCCAATGTCGCCATGGAAACCAACTCTCTTGGCACCATCAGTTTATCGCCTCCAGCTCGTCAATTGAGAAAACGTGTCCAGGCTGTGTGAGTGGATGCTTCTGTCGAGGGCACAGTGACGGATGTGACCTGCGGAGGAAATCGGTGTGGCCGTTGGGTTATCAACAAGCGGGAGATCTACCGCCGGTGGTCTCGGTGAGACAAACTGGCTGGACCCCGGCCATTTTGTCGGAGGGGGTGGGTTCTGAAAGGGTTTGGGGGGGGCTGGCGTTCAGTGTAATTGCTGGGAGAATTCGTATTGAAAAGTGTCCATGCAGATAATGTGTTTTGTCCTTTTCCCAGAGGCTATATACTCTCTAAACTACTGTACTGTGGCATTTGCTGCCTTACATGAATGAGCACAGACAGCCACAGCACATGCTGAAAGGCAGGGTGACTCATTTTATGTACAAAAGCAATGTCTTGGATCTCTATGTGTTCATAATGAGCCTATATTGCACACACAAATACCAATAATTTGCACTTCAATGTGCCTTCGTTCGTGATTTCGTAGCACATCATAGAAATGTGGCCGACAGCAGACACACATGAAGAAATGCAAACGTACAGAATCCATTACAGATGTCTTATGTAAACAAATTAAAATTCTATTTAGACAATGCAGAAGCAGCATTTGTGTGTGTTTTGTACTAATGCTCATAACATATGCTTTATTCATTTTTTTTCCCCCCTGTTTTTAAACCTAACCATTAATGAGATGCAATAAAACATGTCAAGCCTTCCGACCATCCACGTCGTTAATGCCAGCCATCTGGGAAGACCAGGCTTTAATTAGGGTAGACATTGCTCAGGGTACCTTGTATGTTTACATGAATGTGTGTGTATGTGTGTGTGGGGGATGTTAGTGTGTTTTTATGTCAAGGCTGTTCTCGGACATAAGCACACAAGGGGAGGGGTCATGGTTGATGGTTAAAATTTAATGGAGGTGAGTGAATTAAACACCTCAGTGGTAAAAGAAAATTGATTTTTACCCATGAATATGAATGATGATATGAATCAGGGCTTGATTTCAATCAGTGATATTTTGTTTATTCTAAAAGCAAGCAAACTGTTGGATTCATGCTAGATTGTCAAAAATAATAATCTAACCCCCCCCCGCCCCAAAAAAAAATATATAACAGGCGGAGGCTTCTCTTACTGCCAGATAAAGTGAGATGTAACACCGGCAAAGGTGCGAGGTAGAGTGGGTGACTAAGTGGGAATGACGCACAAAGAGTGCAAACGTTAGAATAATATGCATATATATATTATTAATATAATAATGTATATACTGGGACGGTGTGGTTAGAGAAGCTGTATAAAATGGATGGATAGATGGGTTTGGTTGGTAGATCGGCCGTGCCAGCAACCTGAGAGTTTCCAGTTTGGTCCGAAATCCTAGTCATGTTTGTTGTGTCCCTGACCAAGAAACTTCACTCTTTCTCCTGATGGGACGAGGTTAGGGCCTTGCTTGGCAGCTCCCGCCATCAGTGTGTGAATGGGTGAATGTGGAAAAACTGTCAAAGCGCTTTGAGTACCTTGAAGGTAGAACTTTAATTTACCATTTCAATTTACTATATATATATATATATATATATATATATATATATATATATATATATATATATATATATATATATATATATGTGTATGTCTTGATTGGATTATCCATAGACTAGTGCTTGATACTGTGTTAGAGCGCAATATGTATGTGTGGGAAAAATCACTTGACTACTTCATCTCTACAGAACTGTTTCATGAGGGGTTCCCTCAATCATCAGGAGATTTTAATGGAAGCATTCACATACAATGGTTTATGTAGGGCACAGAGTGGGTGGGTACAGGCAGGCGTAGGGTGTGGTGATTGGCTCATGTGTTACCTAGGAGGTGTTTCCGTCTGTGGCGGCATGTTGAAATGATTTTACTGCGCTTGTTGAGGGATGACAGGTCTGGATGATATATAATAAACAGTTTCTCTTTTAAGCATTGATTGCATCTTTTATTACCACTGTTGTAAGGTGTGCTGGATGCAAGAATTTGCCATGTTATTGAATATTCAACATTATTGTCTTTGAGGTTCCAAATGTGCTTGCTGAGTTCTGTAGAATTCTGCAAAGTCCGGTTTCTAAAGGAGGCCTTGTGATTATTCCATCTGACTTTGAACGCTCCTTCAGTTAATCTGGCTTTATATATATATATATATGTATATACATATATGTGTGTGTGTAGGTAAGTACTATTGTTGTCCCGAAACCAATATTTCGATACTTTTTGGTACTTTTCGATACTTTTCTAAAAATAAAGGGGACCACAAAAAATTGCGTTATTGGCTTTATTTTAACGAAAAATCCTACCGTACATTAAACATGTGTTTCTTATTGCAAGTTTGTCCTTAAATGAAAATGTTAACATACAATACAACTTGTCTTTTATTAGTAAGTAAGCAAACACAGACTCCTAATTAGTACTGGTACTTTTCAGAGGCGATATATTACTGAATAAGATGTATCGCGGTGCTATATTAATAGTGGTATACCATACAACCCTAGTGTGTACTGTACATGCATATGGACAAAGATAAAACCTTTTAAAGGAAGGTTCTGTGGTCTGATGAAAAAAAAAATGAGCTGTTTGGCCACAGTACCCAGCAATATGTTTGGACAAGAAAAGGTTTCGGCCTCTAATTCCAGGAACACCAACCTACCGTCAAGCATGGTGGTGGTAGTATTATGCTCTGGGCCTGTTTTGCTGCCAATGGAACTGGTGCTTTACAGAGAGTAAATGGGACAATGCGAAAGGATTATTACCTCCAAATTCTTCAGGACAACCTAAAATCATCAGCCCGCAGGTTGGGTTTTGGGAGCAGTTGGGTGTTCCAACAGGACAATGACCCCAAACACATGTCAAAAGTGGTAAAGGAAAAGCTAAATCAGGCTCGAATTAAGGTTTTAGAATGGCCTTCCCAAACATGTGGACAATGCTGAAGAAACAAGTCCATGTAAGATAATCAACAAATTTAGCTGAACTGCACCAATTTTGTCAAGAGGAGTGGTCATAAATTTAACCAGAAGTGTGACAGAAGCTTGTGGATAGCTACCAAAAGTGCCGTATTGCAGTGAAACTTGCCAAAGGACATGTAAACAAATATTATCATTGCTGTAGGTATACTTCTGACTTTTCACCATAACTGTATATATATATATATATATATATATATATATATATATATATATATATATATATATATATATATATATATATATATATATATATATATATATATATAAAATATATATTATTGGTGCTTATAATAAAAGGGCTAAAAGTAAAATTAGCAATCAGAGAGTGTGGTCGTGGTGACATGGAAGAACAGCACAAGCAGCCTGAAGGTTCTACATATGTTGCCTGCTTCTCGTGGGACAACTTCTTATGTGCTGTTGAAGCCAGGATTCAGGATTTACGAAGATGAGTGGTGAATTTATTTTAGCATCCGCAAAAAAAATGGTGTTTTTTTTTTTTTGATCCGGCATCTCAACTTTCAAATTGCGACCTCTTTAAAACAGACAAAAAGCAATGAACTACACTTAAAAATAAATATGCTTAAATGAAGCAAAATCAAAGCATTTTTTAAATTTTCCCTTGTGACTATGTAAAGGCAATAATTCACTTTCTATGGATAATAACTCTACTGATTGTATAAGATAACATTTAGCTAACGAGCAGAGTAACGTTGATCACTACAGAGTTTGTACATTGAAACATTTGTATATTTAAGCAAATCTCTCTATGAGAAAACAATGTGTCCCAGCCTAAACAAACTTCCGTATTTTAGTAAAAGATTGTACACAAAATAAAGTGTAACAGACATAAGAAACATAAGAAGAGGGTGATGCATCAACTTTATATTCATAACAAAAAAAGCCAAAGATGTCCTCCTTATGTACAGTCGAGACACACACACACTGTCACTAGTCCTGTGGTGCACCCTAGGGATGTGAATTGGAATTCACAAGAATCGGAATTCCAAATCGATTCTTGGGGTGATTGATTCCAAATTGATTCTCAGACCAACACAATTCTCAATTCAAATTCCATCTATCCATTTTCTACCGCTTATTCCCTTTCGGGGTCGCGGGGGGCGCTGGCGCCTATCTCAGCTACAATCGAGTGGAAGGCAGGGTACACCCTGGACAAGTCGCCACCTCATCGCAGGGCCAACACAGATAGACAGACAACATTCACACTCACATTCACACACTAGGGACCATTTAGTGTTGGCAATCAACCTATCCCCAGGTGCATGTCTTTGGAAGTGGGAGGAAGCCGGAGTACCCGGAGGGAACCCACGCATTCACGGGGAGAACATGCAAACTCCACACAGAAAGATCCCGAGCCTGGATTTGAACCCAGGACTGCAGGACCTTCGTATTGTGAGGCAGACGCACTAACCCCTCTGCCACCGTGAAGCCCTTCAATTCAAATTGATTGTCACAAATTATTTTTCAATATGAACATTATTATACTATAGAACTTGTCCAGGGTGTACACCGCCTTCCGCCCGATTGTAGCTGAGATAGGCACCAGCGCCCCCCGCGACCCCAAAGGAGAATAAGCGGTAGAAAAATGGATGGGATGGATTATACTATAGAGCAAATAACATGTTACAAAAACTCCTCTTGGCTGCTGGCGTATGAAACACACGCGGAGAGGGTATTAAATGATTTGGAATTCAAATAATTAATAATTAGTTCATTCTTGGTTCCTCCTGTCATGTTGGAAACGCATTGTGATGTGCGTTGTGTCACCCCCGGATGCACGGGTACCAAGACAAGCAGGAATTGCAGGTAAGACTTCATTTAATATACAAAAAGTAAAAGAACACTGGTACAAAAGCAAAAGAAAGTGCGTGCCTACGCACGGTAAGGTAAGCTAAAACTTTTCGGAGTCCGAAAGTCCAAAGTAATGTGCCGAGCGCACGAGAAGCTAAGACGTAACTTAACCCAAGTATTTATAAAGCAGAGAAGCCAACGTGAGAGTTGCATTGAGCAAACAACGAACCAAGCTTGAACTGAGGTCGAAGGCAGGCTTAAATACCAAAGTAACAATCAAAAGACAGGTGCGTGACAAAAGCAAAGCAGGTAAAACAAATAAGAAACCCTGGTAACCGAACAAACAAGGAAGTGCACAAACTAGGGGATCGGAAGAATCCAAAAATAATCAGAAAACACACAAAAATTGATCGATACTTTTATTAGTGGATTCAACAGTACAGTACATATTCCGTACAATTGACCACTAAATGGTAACACCCCAATAAGTTTTTCAACTTGTTTAAGTCGGGGTCCATGTTAATCAATTCATGGAAAAAGGACTCAAGAACAAAAACTATATATGATCCGGGAGGCGGATCATGACAACATGCAGGGGAAAGGTGGGCCTGGTGGGTGTCGGCAACAAAGTGTATACTTCTTAAGTCTTTCAAACCACACGTCGCTTGTCCATTGCTTTATTTGGACTCGCATTGAACTAGCAAAACAAGAAAAATGCTGCAAAAAGGCACAAGTCGCACAGGAGATACCAACAGCACTTTTCTGCTGAGCACTCACATGTGCTTCCGGGCTCAAAATGGCCGAATTGCAGGCATACAATAGGTGAATGAAACATTTTTATTTTTTGGTCTGCGGTTTGTAAATCTAAAGTTTGCACACTGAGGAGTTGGTCATCAAGGTTCCACTGTAAGATTCACTGTCATCCAGTACAGCACAGCAGGTGTTTTTGTCAATCTGAGTAGTTCTAATATCAATGTTTACAGTTTTTCTTCAGCTAGGCATTTTGAATGCAGGCTTCTTTACGCAGCTGCTCCCTCTCTGTTGGACCCCGGTACTGCACGTTAAAAAAAAAAAAAATTCTCCCCGAACAAAAGTAAAATTCTGATTAGGGGAGGTCCAAGCTCTAACTCCACGCTAAAATTCCAGAAATGAGACAAAAGTGAAATAGACAACAGAATTCCTCTTCCACATGGAAAATATCTTTTTCATTCATGGAGTTCCTACTGTCATTGTGTAAACTCCGCTGCTTGTGTAATCCTCCTGGGAACACACACGGGATGCCAACCAGCTCCTCCTTTCACTCATGCTTGTCTCTACTTGTTTTTTTTTTTTCATTTTCTCACGTTTGAACTCCTCAGTTTGTTCTCTCGTTTTCTTGAATATCATGGCATTTCTATTTTTAATTCATTGATCTGGGCTTTTTTTGTTCTTGGAATTCATCACCAGTGGCCCGTGGTATGAATCTTGGAATACGTGAGGTAAATACCCCTTTTTTTTTCTGCTTGTGCGTAGTCTTGCCTACAGAATCCGTGTTTTAGTTCTCAGAGGGCTTCACAGAGTGAGGTCTTTCCCATGGGCTGACCAAACAAAGGGCCTGGCTCCTTTCACTTCTGTTTGACTACACAGGAGCAGGACAACACATGCATTCACCAGAGGCTGCTCCTGGGCGGCGGAACGATAGATCTCTACTTGCCGGGATGCTGACATTTTTGTAGTTTTGCTATGAGACAATCGCCACATGACATGTATGCGACAATAGAAGACGTTTACTTTCGTCATAGCAGCAAACTGGGAAATGTTCGATATGGAAACGAAATGTTGTCACCACATCCAATCAACTTCATGTAAGCATAACACTGCTTATATAATGCAAAAGGTAGAATGGCCGCAATATAGTAGTGTATGAGGCAATGAGAAGATCCAGTAGAATATGCAGACATCAGCTATGTGAACCATTGAATTTGAAACAGCCCCCAACCCATCACAGTGACAGTACGGACTTCTCACTTTTTTACAAAATAATAAGGATTATGTTGAATCGGGAATTGATTGTCACCAAAAGAATCAGAAAATAAGCGTGAGTGGTTGTTCTAAGGATGTGTGAATTAGGCACCGACCGAATTCCGTAAATACTACCGGGTATCAATTTTCGTAAAATCAGATTTTGATACCTTTGTTGCATGTGATGTCACGTCTAGACTCGGCACACAAGCACTTAAGCGGCATTCAGAACGGACTCAGTCAAGCTGCCTATACTGTGGGTCGGTGTTACTTGAGCACAGGGCCTGGGACCACTGTTGGACCCCCTAGAGCAGGGGTCGGGAACCTTTTTGGCTGAGAGAGCCATGAAAGCCTAATATTTTAAAACGTATATCCGTGAGAGCCACATAATATTTTTTTAACCCTGAATACAACTAAATGCGTGCATTTTTAAGTAAGACCAACATTTTTTAGAATATAATACGTCTCTTGTTCTTTTTGATAACATTGTTATTCTGAAGTTAACTGATAATAAATAAAATACTTCTTACCATTATTGCGACTTTGAGAAAACGGATGGATGGATTAAATACATGAGAATGTTCTAAATTTTTAATGTTATTTTAAACACGTATTCATTCTTATTCATTACGTATGGTGTTAAGCAATGTCAGCTAAGATTTATCTGAGAGCCAGATGCAGTCAGCAAACGAGCCACATCTGGCTCTAGAGCCATAGGTTCCCTAACCCTGCCCGAGAGAGCAGTGCCATGCTGTCAGGGAAGGCAAGTGAGGCAGTGCCTCACCTGCATCCAGGTGGCTTGAACACGAGATGTTCCAAAACGAAGTTATAAAATAAAATATGTTTTAATATTTACCTTGGTTTATGCTTTGTATGTGATTCCTGTATATTTTGGTAATTTTCATGGTCAAAATCGCAGAAATGCCATGTTTCCTGATCAAAACAATGCAGCAGACGAGAAGTGAGGCAGGCGCATGCGGTGCCTCCACGGCTACACGCAGTGTGTATTGGGCGTGTACGTGCTAGGGGGCGCATGCTTGTTGCCAAGGGGAAAAGGCAGGCCATGAGGCAGCAAGTACCTCTGCCTCAAGGTAGGGGGTGATATATTGTCAACTTGCAGTTCAATGCCTCAGCAGTACACTGACTCGCCACACTGGGAGAAGTTGGGGCGCTCAAGCTAGCAGACAAAGGTCTCTCCAGTAGAAGCTTTCCTTTTTTTCTTTTCTTTTTTTTTAACTGTATTTATAACAAACATGGCATTTTTATTAGAGTAAGCAAGCGTTTGTGGGTGTTTTTTGTCGGATACAAAAATATTGTTTAATTTTTTAGTAATGAAATTAAATTAAATGAATGTGTCTGCCAATATGGAGGATTATATACTGTATCCAAGATGAAATACTTTTCTAAACTGGACTTTAAGACAAAATGAATGTGGTCATACAAATTATGTTTTCATGGAGGATAGCCGTTGCTGCTTCAGATACAAATGCAGAAAACTATTATACACTCACAATACTTGATTTATTTTGTTAAAAGCAAATGGGACCAAAAAGTATTTAATAACAACTTTATCAAACACTTTTTGGATCCATTTATCATATCAAAATATCATTATGATAATGTTTTTATGAAAGCGAACAACTCCCTTTTTTCCTGTTACTCTAATGTGCAACCTAAATCAACAATGACTAGAGCTGCACATATGAATTTAAGCAAAAAAAAAAAGAAGAAAAAAAAGTATATGTGCCTCACCTGGTGTTTAGTTCACCGCACGTCACTGCTAGAGAGCTATTGAAAAATGTCTGTTTCTCAACTGTGGTACCTCTCCCTAAGCAGGAAATTTGGTCGGCCGCAAAGAGTTTGTGTCAAATCATCCAGTGCACCAGGAGGGGGAAGCAGTGCCCCTGTCCCTGTTTCTATAAAGGGGGCAGAAACCTGCTTAACACTTCTGTGGATACAGTTGGTCGGTGGAAAGCATATTTGCCAACCTTGAGACCTCCGATTTCGGGAGGTGGGGGGTGGGCGGGCCTGGTCGGGGGTGGGGCGGAGGCGTGGTTGGGGGGGGGCGTGGGTAAGAGGGAGGAGTATAATTCACCAACTCGAGTATTTCATATAAATTTCATATATATATATATATAAAATACTTGACTTTCAGTGAATTCTAGCTATATATATTTATTTCATTATATATAAATAAAATAAATAGTTGAATTTCCGACGGCACCTATCAAATACACAGTAATAAAAACACAGTTGTTCTACTAACTGTACTGTGCTTGCTGGTTACTAAAAAAAACAACAACAACACTTATCTTTCACTATTTGAGTAACATTTGTACTGACATTTGCGTATTGGCGAGCGATCTCCGAATCCGGGAACATATCCTTCACGGATTTGTTGTAGACATCCGCAAAATGAGAACGGAATGTTGCTTCCAGCTATCAGCATAGCCATCTTTGTCTCAGCATAAGTTACACCATCGGGTCTCCGTTTTGCGAGGTGGCCCATAATACTGGGTTGTGAACGATGCTGCGCTGCGGACGCTTTGTGCTTCGCTGACCGTTCATGGCTGAGTATATCCGTTCGGCCACCGTGTTCAATGGAGAAGTCTGTTCTACAAAATGTTCAGGCAACATACCCCCTCCCCTTCGAACTCCCCTGGATAAACTGAAATCCTTGACTCCAATCATTCTGGAACTTGCAAGCGTATTTCTTCATTTTGCTCGTCGACGGCGTAATATATTTGGTTGGAGTCAATAACCAGGCGGCGTGATGAAGTCACGTCTCTTTACTGTGGGCTTCAGAACAGACTCCCTAATGCATGTTCCTTGACTGCACTTAAATGTAGAATATATGTAGAATATATTTACATTCTATTCTATTCTATGTACAGTAGATGGCAGTATTGTCCTGTTTAAGAGGGTCACAGCCTTGCTGAGTCAGGTTCTCATGGAGCTGCAGGGGGCGTGGCCTCCAGCTCCGCCTGAATTTCGGGAGAAAATTTGTCCCGAGAGGTTTTTGGGAGAGGCGCTGAATTTCGGGAGTCTCCCGGAAAATCCGGTAGTGTTGGCAAGTATGGTAGAAAGAGTACTTTGAGGATCTTCTCAATCCGACAGACACGCCCTCTTTGGAGGAGGCAATGTCTGGCGTCACAAACGCGGACATGTCCATCACTGGAGCCAATGTTGTTGATGCAATCAAAAACTGCCCAGTGGCAAGACCCCAGGAGAGGATGAGTATCGCCCTGAATGCCTCAAAGCTAAGCTGTAGTCTGACTGTCTGACATGTCTGTTTAACATAGCATGGAAGTCTGGGGCGGTACTTCTGGATTGCCAGTCCTGGGTGGTGGTCCCCCTTTTTAAGATGTTAGATCGGAGGGTGTGTTCCAATCATAGAGGGATCACACTCCACAGCCTCCAGGGGAATGTTTATTCCAGGGTGCCGGAGAGAGGAGTCAAGCCATTAGTGGAGCCTTGGCTTAAGAAGGAACAGAGCAGTTTTCATCCTGGTCGTGGAACACAGGACCAGCTTTATACCCTCGCTAGGATACTGAAGGGGGCATGGGAGTTTGCTCAAGCAGTCCGCAAATGTATTGTGGATTTGGATAAGGCATTTAATCGTGTACCTCGCAGTGTCCTGTAGAGGTGGTTCCAGGAGTCTGTTGCTATGAGCCATGGACAATTGGAACTATAGTCTGGTTCGCATTGCCGATAGTAAATCAGATATGTTCACAAGAGATGTTGGACACTTCCATGGCTGCCATTTTTCACTGGTCCCGCATAATATCTGTATTGAAAGAATTTCTAGGCGCAGTGTTTCCCGTTTCGTGGGCAAAGTATCACATCTCTGCTTTTTGCAGATGATGTGGTTCTGTTGGCATCATCAAAGTGTGACCTTCAGCATTTACTATGGCAGTTTGCAGCCAAGTGTGAAGCTGCTAGGATGAGTATCAGCACCTCCAAATCTGAGGCCGTGGTTCTCGGTCGGAAAAGGGTGGACTTCACCCCCTGGGTTTGGAATGAAGTTCTGTCTCAAGCCATAAGTAAATCAGAGGCTACTCAGAAGGTGATATAAATCCTGGAAATGACTGGTGTTTAGTCATCAAAGGTATAGACGTCTGTGTCCAAGTTAAAGGAAACTTCAGGCTGTCTTCTTTTACTAGATTTATTACAATCTTAAGTATTGTTTGCTGTGGTCTGGAACAACATGGCACACAAACAACTATCTGAAATGCAGCCTATGTTGCATACGGATAATGTGTCATGAGACATGCAAAACTATATTGTATACAAAGAGGATATTAAATGAGCTCAAATATACCTACAAATGAAGCATAATGATGCAATATGTACTTACAGCTACCCTAAATAGCATGTTACCATTGATTAGCTTGCAGTCATGCACTGACCAAATTTGCCTGATTAGCACTCCGACAAGTCAAGAACATCAAGCCCAGCATAAAACGTTTGGTGGACAAAATGAGACATAGGAGTGGAAGATTTTACATGTAACCAAACTGTTGCGTCACAGTCCACACCATAGTGAGTTCAAGAACCACCAGAATTAGTAGGACAACACGATGTTCACCAAATACTATCATCAGGGAAGCATGCACACATAAATATTAAACAGTGGGCTTTCTAACAATTGAGAAGGTTCATGTCATGTCAATCAATCAATCAATGTTTATTTATATAGCCCTAAATCACAAGTGCCTCAAAGGGCCGCACAAACCACAACGACATCCTCCGTAGGGCCCACATAAGGGCAAGGAAAAACTCACCCCAGTGGGACGTCGACAATGGATGTCGAGCGGATCTAACATGATATTATGAAAGTCCAAACCATAGTAGATGTAACGTAACCGTGAGAATCAAGTCCAAAGTGAATCCAATATAGTAGCGAGAGTCCCATCCAAGGTGGAGCCAGCAAGAAACCATCCCAAGCGGAGACGGAACAGCAGTGCAGAGATTTTCCCAACCGATACACAGGCGAGCGGTCCATCCTGGGTCCCGACTCTGGACAGCCAGTACTTCATCCATGGCCACCGGACCGGACCCCCTCCACAATGGAGAGTGGGACATAGGAGAGAAACAATTATGAAACGGCAGATCAAATGGTCTAAAAAGGGGGTGTATTTAAAGGCTAGAGTATACAAATAAGTTTTAAGGTGAGACTTAAATGCTTCTACTGAGGTGGCATCTCGAACTGTTACCGGGAGGGCATTCCAGAGTACTGGAGCCCGTATGGAAAACGCTCTATAGCCCGCAGACTTTTTTTGGGCTCTGGGAATCACTAAAAAGCCGTAGTCCTTTGAACGCAGATTTCTTGCCGGGACATATGGTACAATACAATCGGCAAGATAGGATGGAGCTAGACCGTGTAGTATTTTATACCTAAGTAGTAAAACCTTAAAGTCACATCTTAAGTGCACAGGAAGCCAGTGCAGGTGAGCCAGTACAGGCGTAATGTGATCAAACTTTCTTGTTCTTGTCAAAAGTCTAGCAGCCGCATTTTGTACCAACTGTAATCTTTTAATGCTAGACATGGGGAGACCTGAAAATAATACGTTACAGTAGTCGAGGCGAGACATAACAAACGCATGGATAATGATCTCAGCATCGTTATGGAATAAAATGGAGCGAATCTTAGGGATATTACGGAGATGAAAGAAGGCCGTTTTAGTAACTTTTAATGTGTGATTCAAACGAGAGAGTTGGGTCGAAGATAATACCCAGATTCTTTACCGAGTCGCCTTGTTTAATTGTTTGGTTGTCAAATGTTAAAGTTGTATTATCAAATAAAGGTCGGTGTCCAGTAGGACCGATAATCAGCATTTCCGTTTTTTTGGCGTTTAGTTGCAAAAAGTTGGTGGACATCCATTGTTTCATTTCATTAAGACACGCCTCCAGCTGACTACAATCCGGCGTGTTGGTCAGCTTTATGGGCATGTAGAGTTGGGTGTCCTCAAACAAAAAAAATCCCCCATCTTTTTCCATTTGTAATCCTTTTTCAAAAATGCTACTAGGGAGACACTGTAGAGCCACGGGTTGCTGACCCCCGATTTAGGAGATCGTCTGAAGCAGAGTTGTTCATACTCTCGTAGCCTACACACCACTGCCATCCAATGTCTTGGAATTGCAACTGCATGCCAAGTCTAATATATAATACTACTCGGAAGTGTAAGAAATGAACAGCAGAGTTATCATTATCAGCTCACTGTTAGATGTTAAAAAAAGATTACAGTATTCTACAAATGTACCTTTATTAACATTTAAACACATCAAATATTAGTACTGTTGAGTACTGGTATTAATTCCCAGACACTAGTGATTTAGGGCTATATAAGTAAACATTGATTGATTGATTGATTGATTGATGCATGGAATTGGTACCGTTTCGATTCAAATGTGAAAGGTACCCATCCTTAGTTCACATCCCTACTAAATAATATCCATACATCTATAAATGTAATTCCGAATGATCAATATTGGTCTTGATAGTCCCTCCTAAACACATGATTGAGGGACCGGGTGGTAGTTAACACGTGTTTACGTTGATCAACGGGACATATCCTTTCACCACTGATCAGTGACCACCACCCACGTCTCTTTGGCACCTGCTCCATCAGAATTCAGGTCAGCAGTGGGAGTCACGGAACTGCACTGACAGAGAATGTTAAAGAGGATCGGGGGGCTAAAACGGACAGGGGCTTCTGGGGCGTCCCGTTTTGTTTTTTCTCCAAGCCACTGAGAACAATCAACCCTTTGTGTCCAAAGCAGGAATTATAATTAAAGCGCAGTAATTGATTTATTTAGAAAAAAACAAAAAATAGAAGTCTTTGTCTCAACTAAGTGAAAATATACGGAAGGACACACATTCAGGTGGGAAGAGTTATTTATTCCAAAGACACTCTAAGTTTTAGAATAGGCATTACTTACACTGAAGAAGTCCTGTAACAATAAAACTATACAACAATAAAAGTCAATGTTTTCTTTTGATGAAGGCATTGTGGCATTTTAGTATCTGCATAATGTTGGGTTCAGAAGAAAGGTAGGATTAGATCAAAGGTGTCAAACTCAAGGCCGGGGGGCTGCATCATTTTATGTAGCCCGTGAAAGCCTCTGAATAATATATGATAATAAAGTACTTTATCTTTTCTGTCTAAAGGCATTTGGCTTCTCCGTTGTGATCATTAAAAACAACATGTACTGCA